>NW_015663506.1:293450-310912 GCF_001515625.1 Sinocyclocheilus rhinocerous
ATCACAGTTTCTACAAAAATATCAGGCAACACAGCTGTTGTCAACATTATTAATAAGAAATTAGGTTACCAACAAAAAAGTTAATGTGCTATTAAGTGCTTTAAACTAAATTCTGCACATCTTTCAAAGAACTGATGCCAGGACACCCACAAATTTTCACAAACAGCTTTTCTTTTCACATAGACTGATAAACCCTGTGTGTTCTTACTCAGAGAAGTCAATCAGATTTCATCCAGCAATATTCATCAGACAGTCAAGTAAACAGACACTGGGCAGGTGAAGCTGAGGCAACAACCTCACTGTTTTCACCCTAGATAAGTAAAAGCACTATGGTATTTTCCACTTTAAGTGGTCAGGCATCTGGGTGATGTTTTGCTAGATGTCAAGATGACCATGAAGAGCTTTATCTCAAGCAAACAAAGCTGAGATCAAATCTCACGCTCAGGCATTTTCACAACGTAGACCTGACTACAAAGCGCCATCGAAACGGCAAGCACATGTTCTCTATTACAGTTCTTGAATGTGTTAGGTTTGCAATCTCTAAAAGAGTTTCGCCATTTTAATTAGCATAGCAACAATAAACCTGATTTCCCAGAACAGTATTGGCTGAAAAGTGAAAATGCAGTTTTCTAAAGTGCCATTAGGGTGCGCCGCTGAGTCTAGTGCCGGTGGGCCTCTTGGGGTGCTGAGTGCAGCCTTACCCACATTGACCTCATTACAGAGGACACCTCAATCAAAGCACTATCATTAGCAGGGCTTAAGCTCAGTGCTGTGTTACAGCGTGTGTGTGTGTGCATGAGTGACGTGGTTCGCGCAGGGAGAGCAGACGGGCTACATTGCTGGACATGGGACCCGTCTGGCAGGAACAAGCATCGTCTGTGTCTTGTCAACAGCGGGGTTGGGCTAATTATTTACCTGTGCTGAGATTTCAGACCTCTGACACGGCCAAGTCAAGGACGAGGTGTGGCTGTCCCCGTCCGACCATCCCTCCTAGGGTCATATTAACGCGAAGGGTGAGGCTCAGATAAAGCAAACATGCCTGAGGAAAGGCTTTGTTGAAGCTGAAACTCACAGATGACTACACATCCTTCCTAAGTGAGCTCAAGCCAACACTTGCCTACACCAGTGAACAACAATGGCACAGATTTGGATTAGGGATATTCAAAACTGCATATTTTCAAATGTACTCCTAAGAAAGCCAAGCATAAAGTTGGTTTTGAGTTCATCAGACCTCGTTCAGATGCATTTGGGGGCTTTTACATAAAACACATTTTTGTTTTGCATTTTTGTAAAATAGCTGTATGGCGTGCAACAAAATGCAGAATGCAATTTTAAAAGACTATTATTAACTTGAAACAGAAAAACAATGCGGTAGTGCTAGTGCGAGTATGCTGGCACTAGCACTACCACTAAAAATATAAAAATTGTCATAGATGTATTATTATTAATAATCTTATATTTAATACAAGTTATATTTTATTATTACTTTACTAAAATATAATGTATGATTACTATTATTAATAATACTTATTACTAGTAATAATAATATTTATTACTATTATTGTTAATTAATACTTTAATGATGTACTATTATTATTACTTCTATTATAACAAAATTTGAGATAATGCGCGCGTGTGTGTGTGTGTGTGTGTGTGCATGTGTGTTTGTAATAATTATTATTATTAATAATTGTTTATATTATTATTAGTACCAAAAAAATAATAAGATATTCATTAAATTAATTAATTATTAAAATTATATAAAACCAATATATATGAATTTAATACACACTAACTTATGATAGGAAATAAGACAAACGCTAAATTTCTTAAATGAGCACTTAATTTACACAAGATTTACTCAATTCGCACCAAAAAATAAATAAAGAAACTAAAAACTGCATGCATAAACTAAAAAATTGGAGTATAAACTATTTTCACTCAGAAATTGCTCGTTAATTCCACAATTAAAAGGCTATTAACTGAATTATGAAATTTTGAAGTAAAAAGATTGAAATACTATGCTTGTAAAAAGTATTCCAATAATCTTTACTTGCAAATTCTAAAAATACTTTCTTACAGTGTAAAGTTTGTTGATAATCTCAAAATGGTCAAATACTAACTAATCTGTCTGACCAATATATCGGTTTATTAATATGACAAAAGAAAAGAGAAGTTATGAAGTGAAACTCTAACTCTTGTGACCAAGCAGTGGCCTCTGTCCTGCCCTCCTTCATTTACAACAATGGCTTTACTGACCTCCACACAGAAACCCACACCTGTCAGTCTTTAAAATGCCCATCAATCTGTTTCAGAGAGCCCTCTGCTGTCCTAAAGCTCTATTGAAAGCCACCAGGGGGATGGGGATGCTTGTAGACAACAGATGTTTGTTGGGCAAGGTCTTTGAAAATCTGGATTTTTCAGGCAGAAGACAGCAAAGCAGAATTTGGGAAGCTAGCAGAAATGGACAGACAATAGTATGTAGTAACTTCCCACAAAGTCTATGAGTAATGGCCACTAACTAAAACAATACACTTACATAATGCAAAAAAAAAGAACTCAAAGGGACTTGCAAACAAATAAAAAAGGACAAGTTTTGGAACAAACAAGTTATATAACTGAACATATTTCAGCAGTCTGCTGGGTCATTCATGCAGAAAGAACTATGACAAAACCACCAAAAGGACACATAAGCAGTCAGTGTGACGAAGGAAGTCGACCAGTGACACATTTTCTCACTGTATAATGTAGCGTGGCAACAGCTGCCATCATCACGTCATTGACAGTGAGGAAAAAAACAAATGTTAACTGAAAAATAATAATAATAATAATAAAATGCAACTAAAAATACAAGCATGCATGGTTACAACAGCACAATAAATAAAAGCAAGGATAAATAATTTCCCATGTCTTTTGTTGTTGAAGTCAAAATCCATACATTTGTTTAAGCTCTAAGGTATTTTTTGCTGAAAATTCATTTGTTAACAAAAGAAGCAAGCAAAATTAGACGGATGCCAACATAGGCATGTTGTATGATATGCCATGTTACGAAAGCCTTGAAAAAATGTAATTAAATCGTATTAAATGTGAATAAATTAAAATAAAAGTACATGAATAAACATGGATTTACATTTTTTTTTTAAACCGTTTAAAGTTAAGGGTGAGTATGATTTTTTTTAAATACTTTAATTCAGCAAGGAGAAATTCAATTAATCAAAAGTGACAGGAAAGGAAAGACTTAAATTGTTACGAAAGATATCTATTTCAAATAAATGTGGTAATTTGGAACTTTCTATTCAAGAAACAATCTTGAAAAAATTTATAAAGGTGATCTTTACACTAATTAATGTTATGCACAACAACTGTTTTCTACATTGATAACAATGCACCAAATTTGCATATTAGAATGATTTATGAAGCATCATGGGAAAATGTCAAAACAGAAAAATAGATTTTCACAATATTAGTTTTTACTGTATTTTTGATCAAATAAATGCAGCTTTGTGACCATTAGAAACTTTCAAACGCATTAAAAAAAACGTACCAACCCCAAACTTTTAAACAGTAGTGTATTTTTTTTTTTTTTACTTTTGCATGATAAAACCATTAGTATTGCATTGGTTTGGCACTTGATCTATTGTTACGTCTTGATCCTGAAGCAAACTTGTCAAGAACTACTACTGTAATGTACATCTCATGCACATACACCCACCTACTCATGTCAACCCTCTGTCACTCTCACCTCCTCCATGAGGTGGATCACAGACGAAAGAGGGGAAACGGAGGTGGTGACTGGAAAGGATTATCATCTGGAGAAGAGGCCATAATGGGACACGAGCCACCCAACAACATCTGCACACATGCTTGAGTAGAAGGAAACCTACAATAGCATCCTAATTCTGATCTGAACACTACTCTTTTCTTTGACGGAAAACACTACATCCGCTGCATTTATTGGATGCCTCGTAATACTGACAGGATGTGTTTGTTCTTCTGGGAATTTCATGGAATGGATATGTTTATCTGAAAATCATCTGTTGCCTTTGCGTTTACTTCCAGATAAGTAAAGGCTTTAAGAATGAAAGGGTATTCATCTTCAAAAAAACATCTCAGGAGAAGGGCAATTCTCCAGACATCTCTGGGGTTTGGGAACAAAGCTCCTTCAAAGGACAGCCATCAGGGTGACGAAAAGGTGGAAAATGCCGTCTGCCAGAGGGAGAATAGCTGGGTCCTCCCTGCCTTCCCACCAAAAGCAGCTCACAGTGTGAGATCTTTTCAGACCCCAACGCACAGTTGGATAGAACATGTAGAAACCATGGGATCCCTTGTGTCCCTTCCCCCTTCTCACTTTTTTCCATTAAGGGACTAAAGCTTTCAAACACTGACTCAAACATGGCCACTGATAATTAATGCCACAGTATTAGTTCAGTCATGACAACTCTTGGGATAGATTGTAAAATCTTTATTAATGTAAATAGAATGTGCGTATTTTTTTGGTCTTGGCAGACTAGATCTGCTGCGCTGCGCTGCTGCTGCAAAACAAGTAGACTTGCTTCTGCTAAATGCTCGGGTCATAAAATTAAAAGGAAACATGCTGCTGCTGATATAGAAAGGAAGATGCCCACATAGCAGATCTAGGCAGGTGGTGCTGGGGAGGCGGAGGGCTAAGATGAGTAGGACACTGTCCCAAGAGCAGTATAATTAATAAAATAAAATAAAATAAAATAAAATAAAATTTGGGGCTGGTAAGGCATTTTATGTTTTGAAAGAAATCTCTTATACTCACCTAAGGCAGCACTTATTTAATCAAAAATAGTCAAATCAAAACTATTGTGAAATATTAATACAAAATAAATATGCTGATTTGGTGCTGGAAAAACATTTCTTATTATAATAAAATGTAAAAAAAAAAAAAGTTCTTTCATGAACAGAAACTTCAAAAGAACTGCATTTATTTGAAATATAATTTTTTTTGTAACATTATAAATGTCTTTACTGTCACTTTTGATCAACTTAATGCATACTTTCTGAATAAATGTATTAATTTCTTTCAAAAACATTCTGACTGACCCCAAAGTTTTGAACGGTAGTGTACATAAGAAAGGATGACAGACGCATTTAGACCTCCCTGACAGTTCACAATGCCTTTGATTATGAGCCAAATGGTAAAATCTAGTAAGTTTATCAGTTCCTCTTTTAACAGAATATTTGGGCATTTCCGTGAGTGCAAGAAGCTTTTAATCAAGTGGAAATGAGGCGGCCCGAGAGCAAGCGCTTTATCAACATTGCTCCATCACCTGTGCTGGTCCCACAAGACCCACATGTCTGCACGAGACTACAGCATGTAACCTTTATTTATCCAGACCCTCACTTTGTTAAAACTTAACAGCATGAAGTAAGGACATTATGTCTGTCTACTCTTTCATGTCAAGCCATTTCCTTTGTGTCACTCAACAAACCCTTATTTAAATACATTTAAATTTGGTTTAACAGCATCTCGTTTGACATGACCTTGTCGTTTTGTTGTACATCTGCCCTCATAATTTGGGCTCATTTAACAGTTCTGCTCAAATAAAAAAATCTTTAGTGTCCTTGATTTTGTTACTAAAAATGCCACAGGAAAGAAATGGTAAAATGAAAAACCTAGGCATATAAGCTTGGTCTTAAACCTTAAAGACAGGAAGAATGTTTTTTTGCACATGAGGAATTAAGGGAGTAGCTACTGATGTGTTAAGACATGACTTTACATACATTGGCAAGAGTTAAAGTTTGGCTCATCAGTTTATCAGACTGATTTTTCCCTTTGATTCATAAAAAACAAGTCACTGTATTCTAGCCAGCTTAATTTTTGTCTGAAAAAAACCCCGTTTTCGCCTAAAAATGCAGACTGGCAGAGGTAGGATACTATTGCTGAGGGGCAGATTCATGTCTGTTTATTGTAAAAATTGCAACTTTAGCAGCGATTACATTAAAAAAGTGCAGCAACTCTAAAAGCCCTCTCTACTCCCTACAGTGCATGTTATTGAGGTTAATGACATAGACACAAGTCAGTGACTCAGGACTTAAAGAAATGAGTCACAGCATCATTATGTCTGCTTTTTCCCTTCACTCACTCATGGGAAACTCCTACACGTGTTAATACAACCATGACGAACTCTCAAGTATTTTGCATGTAAGGCCCACAACCATGTTTATATTCTTGAGTGCAGCTTTCTATGCAGTTTATTTAATAGTTCTTACCTTCCCATTTAATATTCCAAGAAAGAATCTGTCTTGCTTATTTCCTTTTTGTGATCTATTAAGTATCACGTAGGTATGTGCCTGCAAAGCTTCCACACCAGTGCTTGTGACCAGAGTTTTCATAGCAGGGGGCCACTGGGTCATTTCAGTTGTGGCCCACCGACCATCGCTGCCTAGTAATCCTCGCACAAGACTCAACAGTCATTCGGCCTGAACATCAAAAGCCCCCCTGCTAGTGCAACATTCAAGAGCACTTTTCCACAGGCCTGTCTGTGAAACATAGTCCTTATTGCACTTCCTTCAACATTTCCATGTAATAAAACAACTTAAATTTGTCTAGATGCTTCTACTTATTCAAAACTGAATTTATGATAAAGCCCTATTGACTGAAATTACTAGGGCTTTGTATTAAAGAATGGATTTGCTGTTATAATGCAAGACAAAAAAATAGTTTGAGCTAAAGCTCTAGATTATTAAACAGTGTGCCAAAACCTATTGAGCTGCCTTATATGACAGTATAAATATAACTGTACAATTATACAGTATAATTACGCTTGTTATAATCACAGCATTATAAGCATGATTAATGTACCTCTGCACTTTTTATGGTAAAAATAAATCACAATTGCATGTACCTTTAGTACAGAAGGCAATCCCAAGATGCATTGTAAAATATTATTATTATTATTATTATTATTATTCATTAAAAAGCACTAATAATTATTTTTTAATTACAATACACAATTTACAACAACAACAACAACAATAATAATAGGTAATTATTCAACACCAAAAAATTATACATAGAAATGATTTTATACCTAAAAGTTTTTTTAATTATTTAATCACACAAAATTAATTTAAAAACAATTCCTAAAATTATTAATAAAAAGTACTGGTAAAAATGTTACATTAATGAATTCATTGAATAATCAATAGAAAACATGAATGAATGAATTTTACTCAATATTCGTGTGCTGTATTTTCATGCTTGGATACGACATGCGAAACTTTAAATAAGTCAAATGAGAATCGAGTCATCTGTGTGCCTCATGTGAGGAGATATACTTCTGTGAGTTGCTGCCTTCAACACTGAGGGAATCCTGACGAAATGGATTTTAAAAGAAAATATTCTAGGAAATAGATTTAAAGACATTACAATGTATTAAATATGTAGGCAGTAGACAGCAAAGCTTACTAGGTGTTTGAAACAGAGCCACTAAGTGCCAAGGTACTGTGACAGTAGATCCAGCTGTGCTTATCTAAAAAGACAAAAAACTGACAGGATGTCCTAAAATGTTAAGTGTATATTGACATTTTAGAAAGGAAAAAAAAGAGGGATTAGCCAAACTCACTGCCCTGTCCTGTGGTCACATGACCCTGAACTTCAGCTGTCTGTTAGCCCACAGGCTGACTCACATTCCCTGGGGAAACAGCCTGAGTAAACCAACCTTCCCTCAGGACGCAAGAAATGCTTTCCCTCCTCCATACTTCCCTGTATCCGACGCGTGCTGGAAGCATTCGAGAGCTTTTTCCCACATCTGAGGGTTAATGTGTTTACTCATCAGAGCAAGAGTGAAAAAAATGGAGAGATAAGAGTTTTGAAGAACACCCATTATTCTAACCATTAACACACAATGTGAGCCTTGATGTGTCTGGAGGGGAAAGAGCTTATGAGAATAGAATTAATGAGCACGATCAGAGAGCTGCTTTGAAACACTGCACTCCTGATGAGTGCCGAGCAAACAGACAAAGAGGAAATCTGGAGGGCCCACGTACAGTCTGCTAACCTGATGTGACAGGCAGACATCTCTAACCACTTAAAGAGGTTAGACAGAGGAAGCTACTCCTGGAGAGATGGAAAGAAACTAAATTCTGGCAAAGAAGATCCTCAAACAACCACTGCCTCTGCCCTTCCTAGACTCTCTTTCCTCTTATTCAACCCCAAAGGCCCCCTGTAGAGAATACATTCCAACTTAATTATCCCACTGGAACAAAAGAGCCATGCCAAACAAAAAAAGAGAGAGAAAGTGCGAGAAAACAAACAAGAGTTCACATCATATTGAAGCTAGGCATTATTTACAGACCAAAGAGCCAAAAAAGAAAAGGACAGACATGAGAACGCATCAAAGCTTCCTGTTTAGAAACATTCCCTGATTCGTAATAACTCATGTTTTGCAGTAAATAAACTGTTTCCTTGTTTGGCAGCAGACAAAATCATACAAATTCACACACAAAAAGAAAAAGAAACTTTAGTTTGATGATCTCAGTAAAGAAAAAACCCTTGTAAGACTTTCTAGTTCCTTAGTTTTACTATGCCTCTAAAGATAAAACAATACCATCTGGTAGATCGCTATACCAGCAGACAGATAAAAAGAAAATATCAAGCACTTCCTGTTCGTAGGTTTAGAAAAACTGATTTCCCAGGCTATTTGGCTTGGCATTCGCCAGCAGGCCACTCCTACAGTCAAGCGTGACTATAAAAACTGTGTGTGTTCAAATTCTTCAATGTGTGGGCCTTAGGCTAAGCTGTTGAAAATTTTGTGGTGTTCTCTTAAGATGAAAAGCACTACTTGAAATAAGTGCTTTGGTAAAATTGCTTACAATTAAAATCTTAAGAACAATTACTTCATTCAGCTTTATTCAATGAATGTTCAAGGAGTGCAAAATATTAACTGAAAAGGAACGTGTGTCAAGATAAAGTCTGAATGCCATGTGGTTGCTAGGGTGTTGCTAGGTGGTTGCTATGATGTTACTGAGTGATCTTTAAGGTGTTCCAAGTTGCTAGACAGTTGCTATGGTGTTCTTGGTGGTTGTTAGAGCATTGCAAAGTGGTTTCTAAAGTTTTTTTCTCTAATTGTTGCCAAGCAATAGCTGGGTGGTTGCTAGGGAGTTGCTAAGGTTTTCAAATAGGTTCTTAGGAAGTTTATAAAGTGTTGCTAAGTAGTTTCTAAGGTGTTTCAAGGTGTTTTCTAGCTAGGGAACTGCAAGTCTTTGAGAGAAATTTGAAAGCCACGTAGTTGCTAGAGTGTTGCTAGGTGGTTGCTAAAGTGTTACTGAGTGATCTTTAAGGTGTTCCAAGTTGCTAGAGAGGGAACTGCAAGTAAAAGAGAAATTTGAAAGCCAATGTGGTTGCTAGATGATTGATAGGTGTTCTGAGTGGTTGCTATGGTGTTGCTAAGCAATCTTTAGGTGTTCCAAGTCAGTTGCTAGGGTGTTGTGGGTGGTTGCTAGGGCATTATTAAACTGTTGCTAAAATGTTTTTTCTAGTAGTTGCCAAGCAGTGACTGGGTCGTTGCTAAGGTTTCCAAAGTGGCTCTTAGAATGTTGCTAGGGTGTTGCTAAGTGGTTTCTATGGTGTTTCAAGAAGTTGCTAGGGATATTGCAAGTAGTTGAGAGAATGTTTAAAAGTTATGTGTTTGCTAGATGATTGACAGGTGTTGCTAAGCAATCTCTAAGGTGTTTTCCTAGTACTTGCCATGCAGTCACTGGGTGATTGATAAGGAGTTGCTAAAATGTCTTCCTAGTAGTTGCCAAGCAGTGCCTGGGTGGTTACTAGGGAGTTGCTAAGGATTTAATAGTGCTTCTTAGGAAGTTGATAAGGTGTTGCTAAGTTGTTTCTATTGTGTTTCAAGACTTTGCTAAGGATATCGCAAGTGGTTGAGAGGATGTTTGAAACCCAGGTGGTTGCTAGGGTGTTGCTAGGTGTCCTGAGTGATTTCTAATGTATTTCTAGATGTACTGGGTGGTTGCTAGGGTGTTGCTAAGTGGTTTATAATGTGTTTCATGATGTTCCTAGGGAACTGCAAGTGGTTGAGACAGACAGACAGACTGATGGATAATTAGAAATAGATATGAGACTGGACTTAATTTAAAAAGACAACATGGGACAGGTTGAAGGACAGTGCCAAGCTTGGTGGATGCAGCAGGTTTTCTAATTTTAAAGCACACAAAAGTGACTTAATGGGATTCTACCTGATCACGCATCCTGACTGTGAGCATGCTTTAGAGAGTCAGTCTGGTGCTGAGGTAAGAGAGAGACTCATTGTCCACCGCCACATTCCTGACGTTGTCTGCACTTTACTAAGGAGACCCTGTGGGGTGGGCAGTGGCCTCTCATGCTGACCTTTGCTGGAGCTTCAGCCACTATACTCAGCAGCATTTAAGAGCAGTGGTGGGGAGCAGAGATGAATCAGCAGGAAGATAAAGGGACTTGTTCAACATGAGAATGGACAGAAATCAGGCCCCTGTATGACAGGCCCCCCACAGCAAAGGGGATTTATCAAAGGTAATGGGTAGCTGGCTTTCTCTCTCTCTCTTTCTCTCCACCTCTTTGTGTCCTTCTTTTCAAACAATGCATCTTTCATAAAGGGATAAATAAAACAAAAGCAACAACCGCAGGGTACACAAGAGACAATTTGTAACAGGGACTTTAGAAGCCATAATTTAATTAGGGCACACAGCAACAGGAAAACGCTTAAACACTCTCACCGCAGTTCAGACAGGCCAGTCACTTAGATGTTTACAACAACAAAACATTTCTGAATAGGTTTATTTTTTACATATATTGACAGACACACCAGTGTACAAAGTACAAAGATAAATATGAAATGCATAGGTGTGCAAGGGATTTGGGGATTTTTTTTCTCTTCTGTGTGTTTTAGCTTGCTGTTCCTCTTGGCTTTCATTCTAAAATGTTTTTGCATTGTCTTGTCAATGCTTTGTTCCATTAACCGATGCTGATTGATGTGCATGCCCTGATTAATCATTACTTCTAGAGAATTTATGCCCATTTATTTGCTTCTTTTTACTCTCAGATCACTCTCAGAGCAAATACATATCAAAATCTCTCAAGATGTTGTCAAAGACTAAAAAATATTGAATAAACCTTTTTCCCCAACATATCATAAGATTTGTAACCTCTCAATGTTATATACTTGCTCTGAAATGGCTTATAATTTTTTTTTCCAGTCAGAGAATAGCCACTATTACCAATTAGAAATTCAAAATGTACAATGCAAAAAGTATACATTAAGTATACAGATACAGTGATATTTACCAACTTTAACTAAATGGCTGTAAACTAACTAATATGTGAAAATTGCCATCTAAAGTCTCAATTAACAGAATCAGAGTTTTGAACTGACTGAAATTATTCCAATGCCATCTTTGTTACTAAAGTTGAATAAGATACACAAATAAAACATCTAAAAGTTCTAAAACATCTAAAAAACTATGCAGCATATTAAAATTCTCAAGTGGATTTTCAAAGAATTTTGGTTTTATACTTGCAGCCAATGGAAAATGACATTAAAAAATGTTTAAAAGTAGCATGAAATGCAATGTGATCTAAGGTCACAGAACACAGGATCATTGAGATTTGTGTAATCTAGAAATATACAAAGCTTATTTCTTCCCAAGCATGTTTCCCACACTAATTGCGTTTACTCCAGCTTGTAAACAAATTACACTTTTGCTCAAGTTTGTTTCTGCTTTGGAGGTTAGCTTACGGTTATTCCTAAAAGTTGTGGAAAAACATAAACCCAATAAAAAGTCTGAAAAGCATCCCAAAAACACAGCATTGCTCGCTTTGAAGTGCTATCCTGCGACAGAAACATGAAAAGCTGTCAGCTCCAAATCCAATTAGATTAATTTCCTTCACAAGATACCAGTCTTGGTGACGCCTGAGGTATACAACACTAGCTAATGGGGAAAGTTGCCTCTAGGTAGTGAAATCATGGCCATCGAGACATTTTGGCTGCTTCTATGTAGTTGAGAGGTCGGCTAAATAAGTTCCAATGTTACTGTCCAAAAGTCTGTTTAGCAAAGATCAGGTGTATTGAATGACATTGTGTAACTGAATAGCGCTGTAAGAGCAGGCAGACTGGTGAACAGAATGCCTGGCAGGAATGCGGGCAGATACCGCTGTTGGGTTGAGGGGAGCTACACCTGACAGGATCACAGTTTTAAGAGTCTCTCATTTCCCTCCACTGTCAGGTCAACACGTATCTTTCTGCGCTCCTGAGAAAGTCCCACCACAAATCTACAAAAATACAAGACTCCTCTGACTTTAACGAGGAATAATTTGTCGCTGCTATGCTTCTAACCTCATTGTGAATGATTCATCTGAACTCTTGGAAGACGGCCAGCTCACATCCATTGAAATGTTCCTACTGTGGCTCCTGGCAGCCCAGACACATTTCACAGAGTTCTGGCTGGCAGACGTAAAAGTCCATGTATTTTGAAGGAGTAATCCCTAACATTTGCCATCTCGCAAAAGACTGTATCAAATCAGATTAAACAAATCCTGACAAGACTCTGGTAGCAAAACAAAAGCACAAACAATGTTTTTATGGCAATTACGGTGCCCAGACTGAGACTTAAAATGTCTCAAGCAGTGTTCTTTGTTCATTCAGATTATTTGCTTTCTCTTGACCAGAGGTTTCACATAATCATGAATTAATGTCAAACTTAATTCAGTCTGAGGGTCAGGACTTAAATTAATCTTTTACATAATGTCCTAGAAACAGGTACTCACACCATGGATTTTCAGTGAGGTTACTGAGTTCACATCTATTCCACAATACTTAAAGTGTCTTAAAGGCTCCTAGGCTTATGCTATCATAATGATTAAAAGTCATTAATGTCACAGCATAACCAGTTTTTAAGTATTTGATTACTGAACCGACACAGTAAGGCATCCATTAGAGAATATGTCTTTAAAAAATATATTGTTTAACCCCATTGGCAAGTTTATGCTTAAAACAGTAGAAAACTATTTGCTAATAGAGTAAGATAGATGAACTTCATTTTTCTGAGTTCAGTAAAGTAAAATTTTTCAAAAAGTCAAAATGATGTTTTGTGGTGTTGCACAAATGCTATTATATTTCTTTAATTAGATATTTGACCTTTTTTTGTTTTTAAAGTGAATCAAACGATGGAAAAAAGCATAAATGTATATTTTACCTACTTGGTTTTTGTTTTGTTTTGTTTGCTCCACAATCAGAGAATGCTTTTAGAGGACATGAAAGTGCAATAATAACATAAAAATGCAGAGGGTAGTACAAATTATGCCAAATTTCAAGACTGAGCAGAGGATGTCGATCAAACATTTAAGCAAGTAGTGACATGCTTTTTTCCCTCTGCTCTATGAACATACTGCCTGTTAATATATAAAAATACCCAAGGAAATTAGAGGCAACATCAGATCCAAGACATGAATCAAAGATATTAGAGCTCGCTTTCAAAGCCTAGTAAACTGCCTTGCAACCTACGGTCTACTGAAATTGATCATTTTGCAATGCATTGTGGGATTGCATTCTCCAGGAAGGATACATATGGTATTTTAGAAGGCAGTATAATTATCTAGCAGTGCAACACCTATATTACCACCGAGAAACTGCAAAAGGAAATGCATATTTGTTACATGGGAATGAAAAATGTGTGTTTGGTGCAGGACAGATTATCTCTTGAGCTTTTTAACTGAGTGGAGCTCAGCTGATCCTCTAGGAGACGCAAACAAAACTGCTATTCTCACTTTCAGAGGGCTGCACTTAATACACCTAATCCCTGGCACCTGACAAGGTGAGGCCACACAGTAATTCCGCCACAGAATTCTACTGATGAGAGGAAAGATTTTAAGCTTTTGTTTCAATGGTAAACGTCAATTGAACGGGGCTTAAGTCTTTGACATGAATGTACCTGAACACTGTTCGTATGGCGAGACACTGAAACTAGTGTCTTCACATGCACCAGCAGCACATGCTCTGAACTGAAACCAGTGAGTCAAATTAATGACTCTTATGAACTGATTCTTTCTAATGAATCTGTAAAAAAGACTCACAAATCAGCTTCTCAAGTCAGTTCACTTAAAGGGATAGTTCACCCAAAAATGACAAATTCTTTTTTTCTGTTCAGCACAAAAGAAGATATTTTGAAGAATGTGGGTAACCAAACAGGTGATGGTAGCCACTGACTTACATAAGGGCCTTTCGCACCGCGGGAACCTTTTCATAGTACCTGAACTAATTGTGGAACTACCCACTTTTTGGCGTGTTCGCACCGCAGGAACTAGGAACGGTTTTAGTTCTAGGAACTCCGTTTGGAGGAACTAAATTAGCTCCTACTTCAGAGCAGGGTCTAAAACAGTTCTATAGGAACTATCAGTGACGTAAGTGTATGCTGATTGGCCAAACGCACGCGAAACACCGGCCACCCGGCATTTTTAAAAAGCCATGTAAACATATTTACTCCACGAACATTGAAAACAGCGATAACGGCATTTACCTGTTGTCTGCAGTGTTGTGTTCTTTTCTCAGCTTCGATGATATGTAACACTGCAAGTTGTCATAAAAAATTAGTCTCTTAGCCCAACTTTTTGCTCTTGAAATCGCATAAATCGTGCTTTTCCATTTCCATCTCCATTATAAAAAGACATCGCTGTCGGCCGCTTCAGAGTTCCTGCTGCCGGTGCGAATGCAACCAGGAAAACGGCCCGAGGGCTGGCTAGTTCCTAGAACTACGTGGTGCGAAAGCCCCTATAGTATTTAAAAAAATACTATGGAAGTCCATGGCTTTCGTCAACATGGTAACCCACATTCTTTAAAATATCTTCCTTTGTGTTGAGCCAAAGAAGAAATTCATACAGGTTTGGAACAACTTGAGGGTGAGTAAATGATGACAGAATTTTCATTTTTGAGTGAACTATCCCTTAAATCACCAAACTCAATTACTCAATTAACAAAGAACTTCTACGGTTTTAGGCTTATGAGACTTACATCACTTCAGCTTAGACTTTGGATTTCTTGGCAAAAACTCTCATGGATCAAGCAAAAATCTCAAACCTAAAATGATCTTCTAAACCCAATGAACCTGTACAACATGGAATCTGTTGCTGTTTCTTGGTGTTGCTTCATTTTAAGATCTCTAGAGTCTGTCAGTGCCTGTTCACATTCCAGTAAGTAGTCATATCTAATGAAATAGGGGCCCACAGCTTCACTTTTCTGTGGGCATCCACTGACACACGAACCAGACATCCAGCATTCTTGGCATTCCCTTGTCAATCAGTGAGTAAAACTGATTTGACTTTTATCACCACAACATTGTAATGATAGAGCCAAACATTAACAACCATATCGAGGAATATTGCAAAGCAATTCACTTTTTCCATATGGTGATGTTAACATAACTTGTGATATAGGATGAATAACAAATTGTTTATTCCATCTAGAAGTGATCTAAATGATGTGGTCTGGAAAAGGTATGCAGCTAACATTTTTGTGTGTTTTTTTAGGTTTGCTATGGTTTAGTCAATAGCATTACCACACATTTGGGACACAGCCCAAAGTGTCTTAAATGTCAGATCCTCCATTTTGATTTATGATCAAAACAGAAATATAAAAAAAGGCTACTGCGCAATATAACTAATTTCCATGCAATATACTGTAAATAAGGTGTCTTCACTACAGAGAAGGTGGAGAACATAGAAAACAGACATTTTTAGACTGAGCGATTGCTCTTATTTAGGGTGGTCTCCAAGTTGTGAAGAAAACGCTGCATCCATAATCATGATTTGGAGTCGTTTAATCTTCACACCTTTGGTGTGAGCAAAATCTGACTCTTAACTTACTTACTTAGAGGGTCCCAAAGCCACAGTGTGAGAACTCCCATGTAATGACAAGCTTTTAGTTAGAGGCACAGCATACAAATTAAAAAACTCTCTTTGTTGTTTATTATCAGAGATGAATAAGTTTAGTCTTTAAATGATCACTGTCTGTAATTTTCACTTCCAATAATCAGGCCGACAACCTCAAATAAGGCCAAGCCTATTTATTAACAATTTAGATAAGATCCCACTGTTTAGATGCTAATTTCTTTTGAAAACAGAGACTATGGCCCTGTTTATACTTGGTATTAACATCAGTCTAAGTGATTCCCTTACAAGCAGTCAGACAGTCACCGAATGCGTAACTACAATTATCACTTACTATGTCAATGTCACTTTATTTTGATATAGAACAAATTATTTGTCTATTCACAGAGTTTTCAAACTTTTTGATGTGAAGGACCACCTAATATGATGTGATGGACCAACATTCATGATCCAATTTTACTGTGTGAGGAAAAAGAGTGATATTAAGCAAAACACTTTAAATATTGAATAATTTTTGCAGAACTGTTAAATCGATAGCTATCAACAGAACAAAATAAATCACAATTAATCTTATAATCAGGGATGCACATAAGTGGTCCGCAGGTCCGCATACGTGACCAAAATAAAAAATGTGCTGTATATATAAGTTCTGACAGCGTGTTTGCGTACCGACATGGATGACAGCTGTTAATGCACAATTACCATTTTAGATCGACATCCGGGAGTGACGCGCGGTGACGCACTGCCAAGATGGCGACGGCCGGCTTCGCCCACTTAGAGCTTCAAAAACGCTCTTCAGAAACCTACGAGTGACGTCATGGACACGACGTCCATGTTTTTTAAAGGCCCTGTCCACACAAACGTGGTTATTTTTAAAGGGGTCATATGATGCGATTTCAAGTTTTCCTTTCTCTTTGGAGTTCCCTCTTTTGAAGATCCCTAAAGTTGCAAAGACTAAAGTCTCAAACCCAAAGAGATATTCTTTATAGAAGTTAAGACTCATCCATGCCCTCCTAAAATGCTTCGTTCAAACACGCACCCACATATCTATGTCATGATGTGGGAAGATTTACATAACGCCGCCCAAATGTTCACGCAAAGAAAGAAGGCGTAACTTTATTGTTTATTGTATGTAACTTTAACACCGTCGCCGCCATGTCGTAGAGACGCTGTGTTTCGTTGTGAAAGCGAAACTTAACTTTATTGTTTATTGTATGTAACTTTAACACCATCGCCGCCATGTCGTAGAGACGCTGTGTTTCGTTGTGAAAGCGAAACTACTTTGTTTGGCCTTCCAAAAGAGGACACGAATAGAAATCAGAGGTTAAGTTGTATTTACAACACTGTTCCAGAACAGTTCAACCCAAATATTCAGATGTGTGCAACGCATTTTACGGAGGACGAGGACTGATTCCTGGGAGAGTAGTCTACAATGCTGGTGTTCTGATGAATTCAGTTCCCCTGTTTCCCCTTCGGCGTGCATGCTGACCCTATACAGTCTATGATGCTGACAAATAATGCTGACTCACAGCCTGTAAGTTATGTTTTCATATTTAAAGAATTTGCCACT
>NW_015663506.1:311541-330454 GCF_001515625.1 Sinocyclocheilus rhinocerous
CCTGATCCTGGTAGAGTAGACTACAATGCCGGCTGTTCTGACTCACAGCCTGTAAGTACGTTTTCATATTTAAAGGATTTGCCACTGATGATTCAAACACGAGTTTTGAGCTGTAAACATAACGTGACAATACTTTTACGTTTTGTTCTACAATGTAAACTACACACACTTACAGCCCAAACATTCTAATCTAGTTACTTATTAAAAACATACATTTTCAAAAATGAATATAACTGCTTCAAAAATTGTGTTTTGTGTATGGATGCATGTAATTTACATTGTAGAACAAAACGTAAAAGTATCCTCAAGTTATGTTTACCACAGGCTTTATTTTACTCATTAATTGAAAAAACCCATTCGTGAGGACATGGCCTTAAGCCCCGTTCACACTACAAGCGACACGCAACAGCAAAGCGACACAATCCCATTCATTTCAATGGAGAGCTGGCGATTTCCGGCAACACGAGCGATAGCAAGCGACAGCGGCCGTTGGCGACCGGATGGGGTGTGTCCAGTGACGCGACAAAGTTCAGAATCCTTCAACTTTATGCAAATGAAGAGCGACTTTTGGGAGCGACAGCCAATAGGAAAGAAGACGGTAGAGCTCATGTGATCGTTCTCCTCTCAGCACCGTAGTTAAACATACGCAATGGAAGAAAGTAGGCTCTGTTTCTCATTCATTTTTGTTTGTATGTACGGATTTAATTTAGATTTAGATTATATTTAGTCTTTTGCCTCCAAAATGTTTGTATTTAGCGGCAAGAAACCTGATTCGCTGTCAAGGCAACCAGTATTGAGAACGCCCACTAGCAACCTCATCGCCAGCCCCTGTCGACATGCAGCGACAAAAGTCGCTGCTATAGTGTGAACGGGGCTTTACAGTCTATGCATTTCATTCACTGACGCTCTTCAACCGGCAGCACTAAACCCGGAAGCGCATATACTAACTTTCCGACAACCCGACAAAATATTTTAAGGTTGCTGATTTTAAGGTTGAAAATTAAGAAAATTCATAAAAAAAGAAGTAGTAAATATTAGCATTTTATTTTTAGGTTTATTATAAAATAACTGTATCTGTATTTAATACTCCCTTTTTTATTTTAAAATATAATAGTATTATCACACTTTATTATTTTGTTTATTAT
Organism: Sinocyclocheilus rhinocerous; assembly: GCF_001515625.1. Lineage (NCBI taxonomy): Eukaryota > Metazoa > Chordata > Actinopteri > Cypriniformes > Cyprinidae > Sinocyclocheilus > Sinocyclocheilus rhinocerous. The sequence continues at coordinate 312,687 of NW_015663506.1, forward strand.
TTTATTTTAAAAAACTAACTAAATAAAGTGCAATAATATTATCATTATTATTCATTTATTTTTTATAGTTATATTTAATCGGTCACACTGTGCAGTGTGAGGACCAAACCAAATCTCCAGGTTCTCTTATGAGAACCACGCTGAAAAACTTATGTGCACCCCTGCTTATATTCCAGATTATGCTTCAATATAATTTTTTAATTTATGAATTTTTTTTTTTTTTCTAAAATTTTCCATAAACCCCCTAGAAAACAGTTTGAAAACCCCTGATTGATCGAATTTACAAATTCAACCTCTTGATGAGTGCTATTAAAAGAAAGAAAAAACATGACATTAAAAAAACTCATGGTAATTATTTCTATCAATAGGCCTACACACTACCTTTGAAAACTGTAGGATTTCTTTAAAGAAATGTACTTTTATTCAGCAAGGATGGATTGTTACAAAAAAATTTTAATAAATGCTGCAAATTTTTTTACTTATCAAGAATTCTAACAAACAAACATGATTAAGTAATACTTCTTGAGCACCAAAATCAGCATATTAGAATGATTTCTGATTCTGAAGGATCATGTGACACAGAAGACTGAAATGATGACTGCTGAAAATTCAGCTTTGCCAACACAGGAATAAATTACATCTTAATATAAATTAAAACATAAAACAATTCTTTGAAATTAGAATAATATTTCACAATATTACAGTTTTTACTGTATTTTTGGCCAAATAAATGCAGCTTTGTTCAGCATAAGAGATATCTTTCAAAATATTACAAAAATCTTACCGACCCCTAACTTACATGCAACATGTCAAGTCATCTTTATTTATGAAAGTGAAAGTGAAGTGACGTGTGGCCAAGTATGGTGACCCATACTTGGAATTTGTGCTCTGCATTTAACCCATCCAAGTGCACACACACAGTAGTGAACACACACCTGGAGCAGTGTGCAGCCATATTGCTGCGGCGCTCGGGGAGCAGTTGGGGATTTGGTGCTTTGCTCAAGGGTCTTGGGTATTGAGGGTGGAAGAGAGTGCTGGTTATTCACTCCCCCCACCGACAATTCCTGCCGGACCTGAGATGCGAACCTGCAGCCTTCGGGTTACAAGTCCGATTCTTAATCCATTAGGCCACGACTGCCCCCCAAAAAAATACTTTCAGGGGAGAGCGCGAACGCAGTCCCCCACTACCATAAATTATGCAGTCGAGATTCCCACATTTGGGGAATTCGCAGGGGTCAGCACGGCCGGAGTGCAATGGCCGAGCCTCGCCCTGGGTGAACCACCTTCTTGATCATGGTGTCTCCCCTGGCAGGTAAGTATCTAAGTATTTATATAGTGCTTTATATAATAGAGATTGTTTCAAAGCAGCTTCACGGTATTAATGTCAAGCTTCACATGTCCAAGCAAGGCATCACTCTTAGTCTACTTCTGATACTGTGTCTTGCATGAATAATAGTGAAATAAAAACACTCCAATAGGGCTGTGCAATATATCGAAATTATCAAAATATTGCAAATGTACATATCGCAATATGCATATCGCTACAGCTTGCAATATTTGGGGCCATGAACAAAAGAATTTTTCTTCAATATCGCACAGCCCTACACTCCAACATTCTGTTGTGGTCAAAGCATTGCATTCTGATTCTCCTGCCTGTTCATTGCCAGGCTCATGAATCACCGGCAAAGATGTAGATAGCATTTTCCAGAACTGTTGGAACAGGGATCTGTTAAAACAATACTGTGTGGGCCTGGTATATACACATGCTTGAATGAAAATGACTCAAATCAAAATCAAAACACACATTGCCATAATCCCACCTATGCTTTATGGTGTCTTAATGGAAAACCCCAGATATTATACGAATATCCGTATAACTGTACAACTTCAAAACATATTCTTTGAAAGTATGACTCAAAGCTAGCATGAAATTCCACAGCATGGGGAACGAAACGGTCCTGGCTTCAAAATTAATCCCTGTTGTTTGGTGACTGACTGTTAAAGAAAAAAAGCCAATACTTAAGGATTAGCAGACCAACTGTGACCTTTTTTTGCTTGTTTGTAAGAATGACTAAGAGAAGTCTAAGTTTTGCTGATAAAACAGACCTACGAAGTCAACGTATCTCTATATGCTCATATGTAACCATAACCTACCCTTCTTAAATTGACATGGTAATCCTGTGTAATGAAGTAAGAAATTATATAAGGGGTGACGTCTTGCATCAAGCAACATCAGAAGCTTTAGATTCAACAGGACCACTGAGCATGACAAAGGGACCCTTCATCAGTTGAGCCGTGCCTGTCCCGCAATTAGCGGCAGGCAGACTGAAAAGAGACCGCCGGTCGCATTGTATTCCGTGAGACGATTTCCAAAGAGGGTCTAAGATTTCCAGCCACTCGATTCAAGATAAAAAAGGGCAAAGGAATGATAATCTGAGGAAAAAATCTCTCTGAGAACTGTGGTGACACTTGCCTCAGGAGAGTACGCATTAACTCAATGTGTTTTGTGGACATAGTAAATTTACCCCAACAATAGGAGACATGAGACTCATAGGCAGTGACTCTACATTCTAAAGTCCTAAGCAAGATAAAATCATGACATCAGTCAGCACCAGGTACCAATGTGGACCTGACCCAACTAGTCTCTATTCTTACAGGCCTAAACTCAGACTGACCTGGATTCCAGAGGAGATACACATGTATTCCTGTTCACTGTGTCTCTGGAATTAGTAAAACAGATCATGCAAGGCTACATTTATTTGATCAAAAACACTTTAATATTGGAAAATAGTCTATTTAAATACATTTTAAAATGTATTTCTGTGATGAAAGGCTAGATTTTCTGCAGCAATAATTTCAGCCACATGATCCTTCAGAAATTATTCTAATATGCTAAACTTATAAATGTAATACAACATTATAAAGGTCTTTACTGTCACGTTTGATCAATTTAATGCATATTTACTGAATATCAATATTCATTGGTCAAAAGTTTCCGAATCTGCAAAATGTTAATTATTTTACCACAGTAAGAGGGATCATACAAAATGCATGTAATTGTTTATTTAGTACTGACCTGAATAAGATATTTCACATAAAAGATGTTTACAAATAGGCCTAGTCCACAAGAGAAAATAATAGTTGAATTCATAAAAATGACCCCGTTCAAAAGTTTACATCGCCTTAATAACTATAAGAATTCTCAGAAATCATTCAGTCACAAATTGAGCTACACTTTATATTTCTTAGTGCATGCAATCTGCAAAAATAATGCAAGCAAGATGTGTCTGTTCGTTTATCTTTCGCATTCAATTCAGACAGCAAACTCATATCTCATCTAAAACAATAACATTTGACATGGAACACTAGAATCAGGAAACGCTGTAAAAAATAGTTTACAACTTTGTCCTGTCCACATCAGTGGATGAATGCAGATGTTTAAGAAACATTAACCGAACCGAACATCCTGAAAATGATTCGGTTCTCAATCCTAACTTTGGAGCTCATCGGTAACTCAAAGCAGTTCTTCACTATAGTCCGTACAAATAAATCAGCAAATCCAAAGAAACAGTATTGTGCCCAGGGTCTCACTTTACACAGCATTTTAGTTCATAAAAGGGATAGCAGAAAAATTAAGGACAAAATCGACGTCAGTGGCATAAAATTCCAGAACACAGGGAAAAACAGTGCCAAAGATTGTACAACACTGCAATGGAGTAGAAAAAAAGAAAATCTATTCCTCCATTTTTGGAGGCTTTGGCTTATAAGCAGTGGATTTGGGGCAATGGAAAACGTCAACTATCATGCAACCTGTTATCTGAACTGTAATTTTCAAGCATGCAGAAATGTAGCAGGGGTAACTGGTGCATAAAGGCATTATAAACCTGAAGCATTTCAATGAACTCCACCAAGTTACTGTACAGCAAAGCAGCTTGGGAAATTTCAGCCAAAAACCCTGTAACAAGAGAGTCAACTGTTGACTCGTCCAGAATGATGGCCCTCCCTCGCTTGTTGTGTGGATAACTCTATAGCTTTGTAAAGGAATGGACTGGCAAATCTTTCATTGCTCTCTAAACGGTCTAACTACCCCAACAATTCGCTTAATTCCCTTCCCTTTTTGTGAATGTCTCAAAGCATGGCACTGTGCCATCTGGCCTACATTACAGAGAAGAATAGAGGACTTCCTTCACTGTCCAGCTCAGGGAAAGGACAGTTGCAGTCTCTGAGCATGCTGAGCAAAGTGATGCTTTGGCTTTTGTGCTGATACAAGCCCAAGCAATTAACAAAAAAACTCCAAAGTAAAAACTTAGAACTTCCAGCCCCTGCAGTCTGTTTGTATTTAGCAAATTAGATGCCAATACTTGCCAATGCCAATACTTAAACGGATAGTTCAACCAAAAAGTAAAATTTACATTTACAAACCCATTTGACTTTTTTTTTGTTCTGCAGAAAACAAAAGGAAACATCAGAATCAGAATCAGAATCAGAATGAATCAGAATCAGAATGAGCTTTATTGCCAGGTGTTTTCACATACTAGGAATTTGTTTTCATGACAGAAGCTTCTGCAAGTGCAACAGAATGACAGCGACAGAACAAAAACACAGATAATAAAAGAAGTTTATTAAAAAAAGAAAAAAAGAAAAAAAAATTAGAAACAAGTAAATAAGGAATAACAATATATAAATTGACAATTGTATGTGCAGGTATATTATGTGCAAATTTGAGGTGTAGACTAAGTATGTGTTAGATAAATAAGTGTATGAGTGTATAAATAGTGTTGTGTGTTCCACAGTTATTGTCAAGTGAAGACCATTTTCCATACTCTTCTCTTTGCATTTACAGTGGGGACTGAAGCTTAATAAAATAACAATATAAAAGTCTTGTGAGGTCATACAATATATACACACTACTGTTTAAAGTTTTGTGGCATTTAAGATTTTTTGGCAAAAAAATAAATAATTTTATTCTGCAAGGATTCATTAAACTGATCAAAAGTAATTTATGATGTTACAAAATATCTATGTAAAAAATGTATCATAAATGTATATAATCATTTAAATGTATATAATCATTTAAGCCATATACATACTCATTTCATTGATTTATTCATTGTTTAGTCATTTATATTATATTGTTGTTTTTTAAATTATTTGTCCATTGTTGTTTAGTCTTCTGATTGTGTGTTTCAAGGGTTTGTCTTCACGAATAAGAGATGGGATTTCAAGGTTTATGGGATGTTGTTGTGAAGCAGTTTGGTATAACTCTACTTGTTGTTCTGACTAGTTGTTCTGTTACCAGACAAAACGGATGTTTTCTGACAGGATCTGGATCTGATATTTCTGGTGTGGAGGCATGATCTAACAGAAAGATCATGTGACACTAAAGACTGGAGTAATGGCTGCTGAAAATTTAGGTTAGTCAATGAATCAGTTGGTCTTCATTGGAGGTGAAAATGGTGATGGATTATGATGCTTCTGTTCCCATGCATGCAAAGAAAAGACCAGCGTGTTATCTTCAGAATTTTATCCTGATGGGTTCCACAGAAGAAAAAAAAATGTCATACAGGTCTGGAACGACATGAGAATTTAAATTTTTGTTGAACTATCCTTTTAATTCCCTCAAGTCTTCAAATAAAGCAACTTCCTTTCAAACTAAACATACATCCAAGTAAAACCCACACACCCCTGACTCACCACTCCTGAAATCAGAGAAGGGGAGGAAATGGTCACGGCACAATATTTGCTCTATCCCAGCATGCCTTAACACGCCTCTAGCTGTCAAGTCAAAGAAGAGAGCCGCACTAGCAGCGAGAACTGAGAGGATCCTTTAATGCCATTTCATGTGACCTCTTATAGAAAAAGGTGTTGCTATAGAAAACAGGGTTTTTGCACCTGCCTCGAGAGGGCCTTTAGAGTGTTAAGTCTCATGGCATTCTTCCCCTGACAACTAAAGAGCATGAATGATACCGTCTCCCATATCTGACCTCAGCCCCTGTTCCCAGAACTCTCAGGAGAGACAGAATTGGGTAAAGGACCTCCGCAAATCTGTGTTTTGTTCTCAAGCCCACTGCTCTCGATGGTAATCTCCCCTGCCCAGAGGACAGACGTCTTTCACACCATTGGGGAGAAAGATTTATGTGGGGTGAAACAAAAGAACTGTTCGTGGACACTGCAGTTGGTGAGAGGATGAATGAAAGGAGGGAATTCCAAACGTCATCTTTTAAAAGCTACCTCAAGGAGTGAACAGCATTGAAAACCTATTTTAAAAACACAGAATAGAAAACAGGGTTTTTGCACCTGCCTCGAGAGGGCCTTTAGAGTGTTAAGTCTCATGGCATTCTTCCCCTGACAACTAAAGAGCATGAATGATATACTCCCATATCTGACCTCAGCCCCTGTTCCCAGAACTCTCAGGAGAGACAGAATTGGGTAAAGGACCTCCGCAAATCTGTGTTTTGTTATCAAGCCCACTGCTCTCGATGGTAATCTCCCCTGCCCAGAGGACAGACGTCTTTCACACCATTGGGGAGAAAGATTTATGTGGGGTGAAACAAAAGAACTGTTCGTGGACACTGCAGTTGGTGAGAGGATGAATGAAAGGAGGGAATTCCAAACGTCATCTTTTAAAAGCTACCTCAAGGAGTGAACAGCATTGAAAACCTATTTTAAAAACACAGAATCTACTAAAAGAAAAGAAAACCCATATCAAGAACATATGGAGCAGCAATAGACGCTGAATTGCTCGGAGCAACTGAAGGTATCAGTTCACTGGCCTTTGCCCTAATAGTCTTATGTGGTGTACAGTGGTGGTCATTCAAATCCCACTTTCATTCATGAGAATAAAGGCACTGGTATGGATTTCGTGGGATGTTGTATCTGGTTTCCTGCAGCCCTGCGTTCAGCAGACTGTTACTTGGGACATGTAAACACTTCTTAAGCTGGTGGGAGGATAAAGTGCCAGGTAAAGGGATCTTACTTCTCACACAAGGCCCAAACAACGCTTTGTGCCTGACAAATCTACACCTGGTAGGCATCGAAACCATTTTCCTATTGGCAGCCCCTCGTTTCTGACCAGTTGTCAAGATCTACTGCCGAGATGACTATCTATGCAATCATATTTTATATATCTCCTACTGGAAAAAATGTCAAAGAAACTGTTAGGTAGGGTTGTGTGATACATGTATGATTCATTCAACATTATTTTGTTGGATAAATAAAATTAACCAATTAATATTTCAATAATTTGAATGCAGTTTTATTTGGCCATTACATTTCCAAATTATGAGTTCATTAGGACAAAGATATTTTATTGAAAATCTGCTAAATTGGCTCAGCTGAAAAAGTCAATTTCAAACTATTGGTTTATTCAGTTGATCTCAACTACATTTGAAAGTATTTTTCCCTTTTCTGTATAACATTTTAAATGTACTTTGCAACAGTGGCTCATTGGTCAAAAGGCTGAAAAATATTGAGTTTTTTTAAAGCGATAATCGCAAAGCCCTAGTGTCAGCAGTCATACACTTACATATGAAAATAATAAGGTGTCTGCATGCCATAAAATTCTCACTAAATCAGTGCTTGTAGGCAAGATAAAACAAGTTCAGCTCTCATCTACTGCAATTACACATAATAATTGTTATAGAGAACAATTATTCAAAACAGTACTCGTGTGCCAGCTGTCATTTAGAAGACAGAAAATGAAAAATGAGTGTATTTAGACACATATAAGAAGAGTATATAAATGTTTTTCGGTTGGCTCTAAACTTTGTTAATTACCTGTTTAAAAAACTGAAAACTGTAGAATCAGACTCAATTTGACAGTTCTATAAAATGTAAATATGGATTACTGTTACTGTATATATAAATAACTATATCCATTATACTGTCATATTTTAATCATTTATACATTACTTTAAAATATATTTTAAGATCTTATGCTCACCAAGGCTGCATTTGATCAAAAATATAGTAAAAACAAACTATTTTAAAATATAAATTTTCAGTAGCCATTACCTATCCAGTCTTCACCGTCACATGTCACATGACCCTTCAGAAATTATCCTAATATGCTGATTTGGTGCTTAAAGGGGTCATATGATGTTGCTAAAAAGAACATTATTTTGTGTATTTACATATTATTTTTTATCAGTGTTAAAAATGGTTAATATTTTTGTGGACACTGTTTTTCCTGGATTCTCTGATGAACAGAAAGTTCAAAAGAATAGCATTTATTTTAAGTAGATTTTCTTTTGTAACAATATAAACGTTTTAAAATTTAATGCATCCTTGCTAAATAAAAGTGTTAATTTCTTTTTAGAAAAAAAAACTAAAATTTTACATTTTACATCATTACAAAAGTTACATTAAATAATGGATAAGATATCTGCCAAGCATCATTCCTCCTAGCTCACAAGTGACAGGCCAAAAATCTCTCCTATGCACCTCAGATCCACTGAAGTACAACTTTACACCGATGACAACAGACAGTAATAAAGATAACATGCAGTTGTCCCCATCCCCACCCGTCTACCCCTCCTTATCAACACAATCTTCTTCCACAGCAGCTGCAAAAGCAAGACACTAACCGTAAAACCCAAATAGGAAGTCAATCTATCATCTATTACACAATGCACCTTACAATAAACGTACACACAGCGTCTATGTCCACATAATGCAATTTCACCAAAAGTCAACTTTTCCTATTTGCTTTTAACGCCTTTAAACCACAGATGCATTTTCGGAGGAATGTGAGATGTGTACAGAACCCATTGGCCTGTCATTTGTCAAATAACGCTATAGAGGTTAACTGCCGCCACAATTACAGGTGAAGGGAGCGAAAAAAATAAGGGTTTCAACCTGGGCAGGAAGGACTTCAGGAGCACTCAGGGGCCGCTCAGTGGCCTATTAGCCATGATGATAGTTAGAGTGCAGGCCATAAAGAGTATTACAAATCGTCTTTTCATGACCCAAGAGCTGTAATTATGGTTTTCCTATTGGTTTTTGGCACTGAACTGCTGAAGCTCAGTGTGAAAGCAAGAGGTTCAGACACCAAGGACAGACGCTACACACAAAAAATACAAACAACAGCTGCTAGAGCTTACAGCCTCACCCTGAAAAGGAAGAGGACATGCCACAGCAAAAATTCTGATCAAAGCAAAATATCTAGTGGTATGAGTCGGTAGTACATGTCTGCAAATATCTTCTAGAATTCAATTGTAATTTAAAGCTCAAACAGCTTTGAAGATCACTAAATCAGCACTTAGAATAGACCTAATTGTCTCAGAAAGATATAATTTAGACAGAGCTGCATTTATAGCACTGGACCAAAATGAGAGACCTTTCAGCTTTGACCTCATGAATAGCCACAGCGCACACCTGCTTTTATTGAGGGGACACAAATGCACTTGTGGAACAGCTGATAGTTCATTGTCCCAAGCAAACAAAGAGCAAATTCAACTTTGTGACCCAATAGAGTTAAAGAAACCAGTTTAAATGGCGACCAAGCTGACAAAAAAAAACATGACCAACAGGTCTTTAACCTGCAAGTTGCTTAAAGGACTAGTTTACCAAAAATTAAATGTTGCTTAAAATTTACTCACCCTCAGGCCATCCAAGATGTATTTGAGTTTGTTCCTTCATCATAAGAAAATTGGAGAAACTAAGCATTACATCACTTGCTCACCAATGGATCCTCTGCAATGAATGGGTGCCGTCAGAATGAGAGTCCAAACAGCTGATAAAAACGTCACAGTAATCCACAAGTAATGGACTCCAGTCCATCAACTAAAATCTTGTGAAATGAAAAGTTGTGAGTTTGTAAGAAACAAATCCATCATTAAGGCATTTTAGCTGTAAACTGTCGCTTCTAACCAAAAAAACAGTCCATAATTCATAATAACATTTCATCCAATGAAAAAATCCATCCCCTCTTTTCCTCTTACATCAAAAACCATAAACAGATTTGTTTAGAACCGTTTTGGACTGATTCTGCTTGTAAACGGTGCTTGATCTGTGCATATTTCTCTCCTGAGTCAGGCTAGATTACTTTTTTTTACTGGAGAAAGCAATATTATAAATTATGGACTTGTATTTTAGCAAATTTGGTTCTAAATTAAATGTATTAACAAAACAGTAACCTACATACCTGCTACAAATACTACACTCCTGATCTCATCTGCCCTAGATCTCGGACATTACACATGCTATTAGAATGCACACCCTTTAAACCCCCCAAACTATTGTGTGGTAGAGTAAAAATGACAAGCATTAAGGAGAAACATATGTTCTCAATCCTGTCACTGAATGTTATTGGTACCCTCTGTTCTTGCAGGATTCCTGTGAATAGATTACGACGCTGTGCTGTAAAACACAGATGTGTCGCAGTCAGTTCCCATTCATCAGTGCGGTCCCCACCCTTTTAGCTGGCACACTGGAGTAGTATCACATCAACAAAACATGCATCTATTTAAAGCAAATCTGTGAGACTAGTGATAAGACACCATTTGGCCATTTTGAGTTTATTGGTCGATAACTGCTTGTCTAAATTAACAAAAAAAGAGAGCTCATTTTGACCCATCAAATGAATTGCCTTGAACACAACAGTGTTAGGTAACTTTGCTAGACTGTTACAAACAATAAAGTCCCAGTCTGTATTGCATATGTAGACTACATAGGTTTCAAATTTTGTGAGGCAAAAAGCCACAGGCAGCACAGCAGGCAAACCTACAACATGAACTTTCAATCTTTGGTATATATTTTTCATGTTGAAGTGTGAGATATGGCTTATTGCATATACTGTAGGTCATTGCTGGGTCATTTTGACTAACTAAACACATTAACCATGAAAAATAACCATATAATTGCTGAATGACGTGGGAGAGGAAATATATTCTCTGTGCATTCCATTTTTTTTTTACTTTTGGATGATAAACAATTTTGTGTTGGGTCACTGCTTGATAAAATGATCAAATTCAGTCCTGAAGCAAAACCTTTTAAGAACCACTAGCTGATCTAGAGAGTTTTTCCTCTCATAAAAAATTTGATTCGTAATTTGTATGAAGCTGAATTCAGACAAATTGCTATTATCTTCCATGCAACCCTTGAACTATTAATTTATTCATAATGTTGTGAGAACATTGCATAGAGTATGGACTATGAACATTTACATATCTAGAACACATGCAATGGCTACAAGTTTGGAATGCTTTCATTTAAATTTTAAGAGTGGAAAAAAAGAAATGAGAGCTATTAGTCTCCTTGACAACTTTGCAAATCCTCTGCATCAACTGTTACCAGATCACAATGCCTCCAGTTTAATGACAAATCCAGACTCTTTGTACTGAAGAGGTACATGAGAAGTGCACAAACACACATTCTCTCGCTCACTCACTGACCCTCACACACACACACACACACACAGTTTAGCCATCTCTTGATCCCAGGGGCTCCCATTCTCACAAAGTGGGTTAAATACAGCCCATTTAGCTCACGGGATAATGCCGTCTCCACTGCTCTCCTTGAAAAGAAGAGGTGGGTTAAAGAAAAATCCAATTCACATCTCTGCATCAACACTTCTCAGGCAAAGAAACGGGCCCCCACTTGAGTCTGAGTGGGGAAAAGACTCAGCTATGAGTGGATCTGTTTATTGACTGGAAAATCCATGGATTTCTGAAACCACAGGAGTTGTTGAACCAGGACAGAATTGAGAACATCCCTCTGCAGCACTTTTAGTTTCTTCTAAAAGAATGCTAATTCAAAAGGAAAAATGTCCAAGTTGCAGTTCACACAAAAAAGTGGGTGCTGATTCTTACTGCAAAGCTCCAGAAAAGAAAAAAAGCACCATTAAAAGCATGCAAATCTGAAAATAATGACAAAATAATTCATTTCTGGGTGAACTCTTCCTTTAAATAAGCACTGCCATTCACCTACAAGAATGCTGACGCTGGCTAAAAGGTCACGCTTCACACATGCATCTCGCCCTTCCATCAAACACACCATAGATCATCTGTGTAAAAATTCAATGAAAACTCAAGGACTTCGAAGTTGTAATGATTAAGTTTTATCTGTGTCATGAAAATGAAAGCATTCCGTTCATTTTAAAATATGATTAACAAATACTTTAGTGCCTGTGGGTGTTCAAAGGACTCTGTAAAACATGTTTAGGCAGTTAACATAAATCTAGCATCAAAACTTGCATTTAAAGTCATCATGTCATATCATGTTTAATCCACCCTTTTTAACCTCTTCAACAAATTTCCAACAATAAATTATTCCATAATGGAAATGCAACACAAAGTTGATGCTATTTTCTGAAGGGGGTGTAAATGCTATGAGATCATCAATCCAACAAGAAACAGATGAGACATTTATGTAATAAAGTAACTAATTATAAAGAATAAGCAATCAAAGAGGTGTCAGAATCACCAAAGTCCAAATATATAATAAAAATAAGAAAAAATACAAACTAACTTTTCTTTTTCTATTGCCAAAGTATTAACTTGTTTATAGAACTATTGCATGCAATCAATTTCAAATATGCAATCGGGTTTGTTAATCTTAAAAAGTTGGTCTAACTAAAGCACTGCACAGAGAACAGGTCATGGAGGTTATTTGGTCTCCAGTGTATCAGAGCACGGAGAAAGCTTTGTTTTGGGTAAAAGCATATTGTTACTTGCAACCGCAGAGCTCTCAACAGGACTTTCCTGCCTCCTATCGCTTAGGCATCCATATACAGCAGGTGGGAACCCTTGTTTGCTGTGATTTGTAATGCATAATTTCGCTCTGCGATTAAATATCCCGGTTGGGTGTCCTTTTACAGCTGTTCTCCTGAGGCCTGCTGTGCAGCCTCAGGCCACGATCAGTCACAGAGCGACAAAATGATGGCAAGACAAAAGAAAAGTCCACTATGAGGCAAGAAAGCAGTCTGGACTCAGGCAGTCCTAATACAATATCAGTCTCTTATACAAAGTGAAACTGATCTGCAATTATTTAAACTACAGAGCGGCTCTTTCTCAACTATAAAACTATCAAATAGATATTGACATGGAGTCACACAGTGAACACTAGAACTATCTGTTACCTTTTCAAAATCATTTGGCACATCAAGAATTTTCTACTGCCCATAAATCTGTAAATCCAACCAGGGAAACAGACCTTCAAGGTATCTATTATTTGAGATGAAACACTCAAGTATTTTAGTGCCTCAATCAAAAATGCAGACGGCACACCCACAAACTTTGATGCAAGTCTGTCAGTTATCCTTCTATAATGTAATGACAGCAACAGTGATCTCTGTCAATCAAATATTTATAAAGAGGTTCTCAGTTTCCTGCCACACATGACAGCTGTACAGACCTTTTCTTAATTAAAATGGTCTGCAACTGAAGTCAGGGGAGAATGATACACATCGGAAGACACTCCATAACTTCCAAAACTACTGTATGGTGTAGGCACATCCCACAAACCACAGCAGAAACTTCAAACAAGTCCAAGCTAATGCTCACAAAATCACTGAGAAAGACACCGGATGGAAAAAAAACTATCTGTAAGCACATTTTGGCCTAACGTCTCTATCTAATAACATAGCAAAGAGGAAAATTAAACAGACCTGATTTAAACATTTTTTATTTAACATTTTAAAAATGTTGATAACATGCACCAGAGAAAAAGAAGTTTGGAAGAGACAGACAGACAGATAGATAGATAGATAGATAGATAATTTTGAATTGGCAAAAAAATATATATTAATTGTGATATTTAAATTTATTAATGAAAATTTTTTGAAGTAACAAAATATATAAAAATACATATTTAAAAATTTGCCTATAATTTATTTGGGGTGGGACAGAAAAAAATCCTTATTGTTGCCTTAAAATTACAGACAGATAGACAGACAGATAGATAGATAGATACGCCTATTCAAGACCATCATAACGGTCAACAAGTAAACTAGAATGAACTTTAAAAAGTCACATTATACGCTTGTCATTCTGCTGTCTTTGATCAACTACTACTGTAGAACTACAGAAAATAAAGTCTGTATCTCTCGACTTTCCAAAAAGTCTTGGGACACACGTGCCTGTGGTCCATCTCGCATCCCTGTGTGGATCTGTACTCACCTCTCCTCTGCGACGCAGCCGGTGACAGAGCAATGAACACGCAGCAGAGGAATCGCTCCAGAAACGCGAGACACCTGCAACCATGAACCACAGCTGTTTTTTTGTTTTGTCCATCTTTATCATTTACAGTCCAAAAAGCTTTTCTGTAAAGTGCATTTCTAACTTATACCTTCTTGCCATTTCAGTTTGTAAAACTTATCTGTTCCGACAGCTACATGGGACCCTGGTTGGAAGGTGGAGGAGTTTCCCGCTTTAGAGTTAGCAGAGCCCTCGCGCCGGTGCAGCAGCTGATGAGAGTGATCCGGGAGCCGCACTGATGAAGGAGACGGAGCGGGAGGACAGCGGCGCACGAACAGTTCACCAGGAATCCGCTGGGTCCTAAAGTTTTCCTGGGCTGACTGGACAACCCACCTACCTGCTCTCAGCCCCTGTGACGCCACGAACTCCCATATCAAGTACGGAATCCCTAAGAGATCATGCATTTTATGTTTTCTCTTGTTCAGCATTTATTAATATTAGTCAATGTTAATTTAAACGTTACATTATTAAAACTTGTTTTAAGATTAACAAATGCTTGCTCATTGTTAGTTAATATTAGCTAATGCATTTACTTATGTTAACAAATTTGACCTTATTGTAAAGTGCTACCAACCTAGTTCACCCAATAATTTTGTTTGCATTATTAGCATTATTTTACTGTTTTCCCGTGACCTCAACATAACAAAAGTTGTTTTCTTAAGAACTTGACTCTTTTTATTTTTTTATTTTAATAACTGTTTTCTTGAGATCTCAAAATGCTTTCGTTTTTTTCCTGATTTAGAAATACAAAACCTATTTCTAAGTGCAATATGGATGACCGCATTGATCAGAAGAATGTTTTTTCTTCTTGTGAGAAACCTAAGTCATGATCACAAGAAAACAAGACAGAAAAAGAGATCAGAAGAAAAAAAAAAGATTCTTCAAAAGGTGTTCTTTTGGGAAAAACATGTTTTTTACCATCAGAATAGATAAGTAAATAATGTACAAAATTCAAATTCCTGGGTGAACTAGTAACATTAGGTAACATTAGTAAATGCATTAGCTTCTGTGAACTAACAATGAGCAATATATATTTTAAATAATCTTTATAAATGTTAGTTAATAAAAGTATAATTTCAATTGTTTGTTCATGTTAGTTCATGGTGCATTAACTAACGTTAATACTTTTTGAAATGAAATTGTTGCATATTTTGTGTGAATAGAGCAAATATGTAGTTAAAAAATAATATTATTGTTAATCATATGGCTTTATCTGCAAGATTGCAGAAACCTGTGTGGGGGGAAAAACTTTATGGATTTCTTTGATGACGCTAGATGAGTGTTGTTTTTGCAGTCTTTATTTGATAGCACTGCCAGCCTGTTGGCAGACAGATCATTCACAGTAAATCACTGGCATCGCTGTTATTAAATGATAAGTGTTTAATATCTGCGCCAATGTGGCACCTAACAAAAATGCAAAACAATTCACCAAACAGATTGCTAATTTTGTTTGCTGACACTAGTGGTGCAAAAGTGAATCGGCATCACCAAAGTGATTGGCAAAAATAATGACAATTTCAAACAGGTTTCCTAAAGAACTCCCTGTCAAACATTGGTCACCAAGTGGATAGTCCTGCTGCAAACTCACACCATTGGTTGCGTCAATGTAGCCATATCAGGTTGGTTGAAACAGAGCAATGTTTTGATAACCAACAAAACCTTACCTACAGTTGTCTCTGCATGTTAAACTGGGATAGCATATTGTATTTTAGCAATATGACATCACCTTGTTTGTACTGAGGAACATTTTGAACTGCCATTAAGAAAAGGGGTCAACAAAAAAGAAACAAACCTGATCCTGTCTCTGAATGGGAACAATTTCAAATGTGTACAGAGTTCCTCCTATGCTTCCAGCCCTAATTTGTCTCCCAGATGAACTTGTCACCGGCGTTCTTGAGAGAAGCATGACCTAGAGTGCAATTTTAACTTGGGGTTACATGGTGAGCTTGTGCAATGCAAAGGATAAGACGAAGTCCATTGTGAGCAGAGTGCTCCTCACACATAAAAGTTAATCACTTCTCAAATATGTCTGTCACTGTCTGGTATGCTGTCAGTTAGAATGGATTCATAAAATCAGAATCCAGATAAGACGTGTCCAATGAGCACAAGACATTGAATTCTTAGGGATTGCTCTTTCGTGACCACTTTGGGTAAACATGCTTCTAGACATAGTATGAGATTAAACAAAGACCCTTTTAAGAGTGATCACAAAATATTTCCGCTTTCTTTCAAGTTGAACTCAGACTGCACATTCTTTACAACAAGTGTGAGGTAAAAGAACCTGTCGCCCAATCAGATTTATGCACCAGTGTGAACTGGGTCAATAAGAGTGCCGCTTTTGTTTTCCCAGTCAAGTCAGCTTTCTTGGGAACAGCAGGTCACCCAGAGAGGAAGAGGAACAGACACACACACACACACACACACACACCCTCAGGTTCGGAAACACAGACTGGCACACACATGCATGCATGCATGCATACAGCAGTAAGGCCGCCTCATCAAAGCATCTCCAGCATGTTCTCATTATGAGCATTCTGCACCATGGGTAACCTCTCAGTGAGGAGGAGAGGGAGGAGATGGGGAGGATCGCCGAGGAGTCTTATGCTAGTTAAGTTCAGTCACTGCCTCTGGAGCTAAAGCTGTGATCAGCAGTTTGTGGGCTGCTGTTCAAACATGTTCGCAGCCCTGATGAGCTTAGCATTCCTATAAAAGCAAAGAATGCATTAAGAACATGGCAGAGAAATATGTTTATGTATATTGTAACAACGTTTGTAGTCACGGGAAGAAGGAGGCGGGAACCGGTGAACATTTAAAGAAACCTTTAATAAAATAAACAAACACAAAATGAAAGTAAAGCAAGCAAAATAAACAAACACAAAATGAAAGTAAAGCGGCAGCCCCTCGCGGACGACTGCCGCACACAAAACACAAAATAAAATCCAGGCCTGGTCCTCTCTCGTCTTTCACTGTCGTCACTCCTCCTTTTATCCTTCCGGAGCTCCTCCGTGGGACTCGAGACCGGTGAGTGGTGCAGGTGTCGCTCATTATCAATTACTCCACCAGCCTCGCTCCGTTCCCACGGCTCTCGGCCCCGCCCCCACTCGTCACATATATATTAAGGTAAATGCAAAATATTCAGCATTCTATCACCACAATCATATCTTTCTTCTTTACTAGAACCTACCTTTCCTTTCTTTTCTTTCTTAACTTATATAAGACAGAGGCACATTAAAGAGTAATGATAAAGAGATTTATGTTTAAACTGGCATTTTATCATTATAAATGATGTTTATAAATTATTTACAGTCCCTCTGGTAGAATCAACAGACTCAACAAAAACAAACTAAAAAGTATGTTAAATGGTAATAGAACAAAAACAAGTAATGTGTGTAAATAGGTTCTATTCATTGCCATTAAAGTGAAATAACTGAACATAAACATAGGAGCCTGAGAAAAATACTAATTTTAGAAGAAAATTTCAGATGGCACTTTGAGGTTTTTGCATCTGAACTCTTCATATATATATGTGTATATATATATATATATATATACTGTAAATATATATGTGTGTGT
>NW_015663506.1:330466-332902 GCF_001515625.1 Sinocyclocheilus rhinocerous
AAAAAAAGCAATTGTGAGATGTAAATTAAGAATTTCATTTAATGGAAATGAATGGAGGTGGTTGCTGTCAAGCTCCAAAGTGATGACAAGAGAATTAAAATAAAAGTAGTCCATATAACTACATTAGCCATAGATTTGTGTGGCAAACAGACCAAAATGTAAGTAATCATAACTAAAAACTATGATTTACACTGCAGCTCTCAAATCATAATATGATTTTTACTTTAGATGCTGGAAAATATGGAATATGGAAAAGAGCAGCTAGAAAAATCTTTACATTTTCAGCCTTTGAGTTTCACAGTATTATTAAGTATTATTCTTTTAATAATGGCAAGCTAAAAAGATGCTTACTATGTTAGGAACGTATTAGTAGACTAATTTTGATTTCAGGAAGGACTTTAGACCTAGAAAAAAATTTGAACACCAGATTTTTGGCAACCAACATTAAGGGAGCAGATTTCCTTCACAGGTGAAAGAATCAAGGTAAACAATGTTCAGAGAGTGAATCCCTGTATTTAAAAAAGGTTGGTAATCTAATCAACAGAGCTAGTAACTTCGGAATTAACCAAATACACAACTAGATTAGCCTTTCACCAGACACAACACATAAAACTCCTAGAGTCAAGACAGCATTTTTTCACAATTATCAGTAATTTCACAGTTCACTAGTTGAGAAGAAAAGCTGTTCTTTCCCAGCCTGGGCATTAATGGTAAATTTCATGGGAAAATATTTAGTTTAGTTCTCAAAGTGACATAAGTGTCAAACACTCACAGCCCTATACCATGAATAGAAAAAAGAACAAGTTCTAAACATTTTGGTTATACACCTGGAGTTAATAAAAGCATTTCTCAAAAAATCAAGTTATGTTGTATAATCCCCTTACACAAGCAATCCCCAAATTCAATTATAAGTGCTTTTTTTACATTTAACCATTATTCAACCTTTTTATTGTTGTCAAAATGTGAGTACTATAACTTTAAACAACTCATGAGAAGAACTCAATAGAAAAAAAAAATACAAAATCAAACGAAAAATGTTTTTTCATTGTTGAAGAATCTTGTATCAAGAGATGAGATAAACAAAAACCTTTTCTTGATCAAAATATCTTGACTTAATTAAGCTATAAGTCACACAAGCCTACATGTGGTTCCAGGCAAAATAATTTTCAAATAGGACATAAATGCGTTTTACACTGAGCTATTGTGCGTCAAAACACACAAACAGGGTCAAGATCATTTTACAGTTTGTTCCACCTGTCAAAAAGCTGTTAAGACCCAAGTTGTAGTTGGTTTACACCCGGTGATAGAACATCCTCATCTTGTCTGTCAATTTTTGCTCAAAAAAACGTGCTTCATTGTGCTCATCCATGTCCTCCAGCTAAGCTCCAGTCATTTCCCTCTTGATTTGTATTGTGCTGCTGTTGTGCAGAAATAATCTGCAGTTCTGTTTCAAACTTAGGCCCTTTGAATTCATTCTATTTGGGAACGTCAATCATCAAAGACTCTTCTGTTTAGAGATGAATGTGTCTGGTCTAGTTATGGATTTTTTTCTGTCAAGAGTGGATTTCATATTTTAACTTTTACAATAGTGACTCAAATTCCACTAATATGACATTCAAGCTGATGACTGATCCATGTATGTTGCTCTATTCTCAAGGTATTTGGATTGGTGGTGTTATGCCACAGTTGGGACTTGATGCAGAACAATGGGAAAATTGTTTGAAAGTTTTTTTTTTTTTTGGTCTGACAATTTTTTAGCAATATGTGTATTCATGTAGTATTTGCAGAAAATCCCTGTGTGTTATTGGAACACTTACACTAATGTTTAAAAGATTGAGGTCAGTAAGAATTTAGTTTTTTTAACAAATGAATACTTTCAGTAAGGATGCATTAAATGATAAAAAGTGACAGTGAAGACATTTAAAATGTTACAAAATTAAAATTAAATTAGTTGAAATAAATTAAAACAGGGTTCGTACAGAAACTGCAAAATGAAATTCCAAGACTTTTAAGGACTTTAAACACTACTTTTTTGGTTTTCAAGGACTAAAATCAGATATCACAACATCGGTATTATCTTTCAAATTCTAATAAATAAACTAATAAAACAAAATGGTACAAATAAAGTGCAGCACATGCAAAGCATGCAATGGTTGTGCCAACTTGAAAGGATACTATGGCAAAGTTATTCAAGTTGTTCCTCATACATAATTGTATTTATGAGGTTTTTCAATCTGGTTTTAAAGGATTAGTTCACCCAAAAATTTAAATTAGCCCATAAATTACTCACCCTCAAGTCATCCTAGGTGTATATGACTTTCTTCTTTCAGACTAATCCAGTCGGAGTTATATTAAAAATGGTCTTTGATCTTTCAAGCTGTTTAATGCCACTCAGCGGGTGTTGCATGCATCAGTCCAAAAGAAGTTAAATAAAAA
>NW_015663506.1:333380-337070 GCF_001515625.1 Sinocyclocheilus rhinocerous
GCATCACAGTATGGTAAGGGGCGTAACATTTCCGTCACACGCTTGAGGTATTCAGCCAATCACAATGCACTGGATAGCTGGCCAATCAGAGCACGCCTCGCTTTTCAGACCGATGAGCTTTGTAAAAATCGATGAGTTTCAGAAAGGCGGGGCATAGAGGAGAAACAATAATAAAGTTTTTTTTATCAAAAAAAATATATAAAATTCCACTAATTTCATATATACTGCCTTTTAAACATTCAAGTACTTTTCAAGTAATTTTTCATAAATATGGCTGTTTTCCAGGACTTCAATTTAAAAAAAAGTCAAATTCAAGTACTTCAAGCACTTTAAGCATTGTACGAACCCTGTTAAAATTCTGTTTCAAATAAATGCGGTTTTAATGTTTTTGTCTTGCCGCACCGGGACACGGCATCACAGTATGGTAAGGGGCGTAACATTTCCGTCACACGCTTGAGGTATTCAGCCAATCACAATGCACTGGATAGCTGGCCAATCAGAGCACACCTCGCTTTTCAGACCGATGAGCTTTGTAAAAATCGACGAGTTTCAGAAAGGTGGGGCATAGAGGAGAAACAATAATGTACAGTATGTGGAAAATAATGTGTTTTTTTAACCTTAAACCGCAAAAACACATTTCATTACACCAAATACACAAAATAATGTTCTTTTTTAGCAACGTCATATGACCCCTTTAAATCCATTTAATTGTAATATTTGGCCACATGCAAACTCAGAGCGAGGGTTTAAACTTTTATTTTGAAATCGCGATGTACAACCAAATCGCATATAGAAATATGTCGATGTATTCTCCTGTGTTGGCACAGGTTTCTAAATGATTTACTTAATAAATCTAGTGAGATAACACACTGTTTTCCCAGATGAACGTTAAGCAACCCAAACTCACAGCATATGCAGAGGAAGAGTTTGTGGACCGAGCACGCTTGTAATTGATAACAGTGCAACATAAAGTGTGTCAGACTTTATATGCGTTCCCAAATGGAACCCAAACGAACAGCACATGCAATAAAAGACCGAACAATATAATGCAAGCACTATCAAAGGTTTTACCACAAACACAACTTTATACTGATATCGCGAGACCGCTTATCACCTCAAGGAGTAATATCGCGAGACCTTGTGCGCTGCTAAAAGCCATGTGTGGCTAAAAAGACATTGAAATTTGCTCTACGCCCATGAACCACAAACCATGTCTGATCAAATTTTCTGAATGAGCAACATAACCAAAACTGGGTCAGAGAACGTTTGTGGAAAAACTCAGAAAGGAAGCATTGAATTATTGTGATTTAAACAAAATATTCAACAGAAAACAGAACAAAAGGTCATGAATACTCTCAATGGACGCACCTGAGTGGAATCTGCATAATTTGGCTCCAGGTGCTCCTGCTGACTGCCTTGTTCACACATGTAGACCAGCATACCTTCAGCTACCACCCTAGACCTCAACTTCTGTGCCTGGAGGCAGGTAGTTAGTGCTGTCCAGGGCTCACAAGGCCATCAAAATGCCTGACACCTTCCATTCAGGTCATCTTCCACCTGTAAGGGTAGAAGCCATGCATTGGCACCCGGAAACAAATGAACTATTAAATATACAAATTGCAACAAGCAATATAGGGAATTAAACATAGTTATTTCATCAGAAAGATATAATAGATAAATAGACAGATCCTTTCTATTATTAACCTGGCTATATACTACAGCTTGTTAACACTGGTTAATATACATTACTAGGTTTCCTGAACTAACAATGAACAGTATTTTTACATTTACATTTATTCATTTAGCAGACGCTTTTATCCAAAGCGACTTACAATTGGGGAATGCATCAAGCGATTCATCTTAAAGAGGCAAATAGACACAGGAAGTGCTCGTCATACCAAGTTCCAAGCATTGTTCAAATAAGTACAAGCTAGACAGAGAAAGATGAAAGAAAAGAGAAAAAGATTTGGAAGATCATTCCACCAGCCAGGAACGGTAAACGAAAATGTTCTGGAAAGCAATTTTGTGCCTCTTTGTGATGGTACCATGAGGTACGAGGCTTTTACATAATTTATTAGTTAAGGTTAATGTTGATTTCTATATATGCTAATACATGATATTTCAGGTCACAGACATTAGCATTAGTTAATTTAATTTAAACATGATTTGTGAATTAATCCTGAAACTTATTATTTGTAATACTTATATTTTATAATATACATATATTATAAGATAGATTAATAAATGCCATTAAAATGCAAAAGCATTAAGTTAATTAACCTTATTGTGAAGTGTTACACTTAAATCTTTCTGAAAAGTTAAAGGATGATTTAAAGAAAGTGTTTTCTACTGAAAATGCCGCCTATAAAACAAGCAACAATGAAATTTAGAATAAAATAAAAGAATGAAGCAAGACCATTAAAAGACTGACCAAAGGAAGGACTGACAAAGTCTGACAACTACTGCATAGCTACTGATTCTTTATCACCACACAGTGGCTGCCAAATGAACTGCAAGACTATCAATTCTTCATTTGTGAACAATCTGGCCTACTTTACCTACAGTGTATTAAAACATTAATCTTTATTCAGATTAAAGAGACTGTGCTTTAAATGTGAACATGTTTAAACAAATGAATAACTAAGGCAGACAGTTCGTAATGACTCGGCTCAGACAGACACCTTCCAGCTGAAATGTTTCCTGGCAAAAAAAAAAAAACAAGCAAGTAGAGACAGGGCAGCACTACAGGCATTTAGTATTCAGGCAGCCTTCTAAACCTTGTGTGAATTCATTCGAATAGCTAGGGCTGTGCAATTGTCTGATATATATGCATCAACTGTTTTCTTTCAACACAGTAGAACAGCAGGATTAATTTTTGTGCTCTTGCGATTTGCAGAGGGAGTAATATTAAAAGACAGCTTGGCTCTGCTGTAGATCAGCGAGGTCGTATAGGAATAGACTTGCTAGGCTCAATTTGAAATCATGAGGAAACAGTGAGGTAGATGTAGGAAAAACAAATAGTGAAAATAGATGGCTTTGTACCTATGGAAACTGAGAGGTCATGCCAGGTTTATGTCACTCTGACTTAGCGATACACAGGTAAACGCTGTCACAACTAGAAACCAGCAATTTGATGTGCTGAGGCTCCAGCGTCAAAAATGCATGAAGTGACAGCAAGAGAAACGATCGCATCACTAGATCTTCAAAAACAAATCGAGTACATTTTTTCAATTACCTTCAGCATGTCGCCTAGAACATTCTGTCACACAGTGCTTTGAACAATATCAAAGTCAAGCGTGCTCACCTGCAACAGAAGTGCAATGAATGGGAGAGACATGCATATTTTCGCAAATAATCAGACATTTTCTTGGTATTCTGACATCCTTTGCTAAAGATGTGCTGCTGTACACATTCAGCATTCATGTCCGTTCATGTTTCAGAAGGCAATCTGAGAAAGTATTTGGAGCATGGGGAAACTATCTGTGCTTTACGTTTAGTAGTTTATCAGTTTATTCCATCCCATGAAACGTCAAAAGAGTTATTCATCAGATCATTTACACCCATGAAAATCTGCCGACTGCATATTATATTGTATATTTTATATTTATATTTTATCAGTTCCATGAAACGTCAAAAGAGTTATTCATCAGATCATTTACACCCATGAAAATCTGCCGACTCTGCCGACTG
>NW_015663506.1:337468-350134 GCF_001515625.1 Sinocyclocheilus rhinocerous
TTTTATTATATATACAGTGGGTACGGAAAGTATTCAGACCCCCTTACATTTTTCACTCTTTGTTATATTGCAGCCATTTGCTAAAATCATTTGTTAATTTTTTTTCCTCATTAATGTACACACAGCATCCCATATTGACAGAAAAACACAGAATTGTTGACATTTTTGCAGATTTATTAAAAAAGAAAAACTGAAATATCATATGGTCCTAAGTATTCAGACCCTTTGCTCAGTATTTAGTAGAAGCATCCTTTTGATCTAATACAGCCATGAGTCTTTTTGGGAAAGATGCAACAAGTTTTTCACACCTGGATTTGGGGATCCTCTGCCATTCCTCCTTGCAGATCCTCTCCAGTTCTGTCAGGTTGGATGGTAAACGTTGGTGGACAGCCATTTTTAGGTCTCTCCAGAGATGCTCAATTGGGTTTAAGTCAGGGCTCTGGCTGGGCCATTCAAGAACAGTCACAGAGTTGTTGTGAAGCCACTCCTTCGTTATTTTAGCTGTGTGCTTAGGGTCATTGTCTTGTTGGAAGGTAAACCTTTGGCCCAGTCTGAGGTCCTGAGCACTCTGGAGAAGGTTTTCGTCCAGGATATCCCTGTACTTGGCCGCATTCATCTTTCCCTCGATTGCAACCAGTCGTCCTGTCCCTGCAGCTGAAAAACACCCCCACAGCATGATGCTGCCACCACCATGCTTCACTGTTGGGACTGTATTGGACAGGTGATGAGCAGTGCCTGGTTTTCTCCACACATACCGCTTAGAATTAAGGCCAAAAAGTTCTATCTTGGTCTCATCAGACCAGAGGATCTTATTTCTCACCATCTTGGAGTCCTTCGGGTGTTTTTTAGCAAACTCCATGCGGGTTTTCATGTGTCTTGCACTGAGGAGAGGCTTCCGTCGGGCCACTCTGCCATAAAGCCCCGACTGGTGGAGGGCTGCAGTGATGGTTGACTTTCTACAACTTTCTCCCATCTCCCGACTGCATCTCTGGAGCTCAGCCACAGTGATCTTTGGGTTCTTCTTTACCTCTCTCACCAAGGCTCTTCTCCCCCGATAGCTCAGTTTGGCCTGACGGCCAGCTCTAGGAAGGGTTCTGGTTGTCCCAAACGTCTTCCATTTAAGGATTATGTAGGCCACTGTGCTCTTAGGAACCTTAAGTGCAGCAGAAATTTTTTTTGTAACCTTGGCCAGATCTGTGTCTTGCCACAATTCTGTCTCTGAGCTCTTCAGGCGGTTCCTTTGACCTCATGATTCATTTTTGCTCTGACATGCACTGTGAGCTGTGAGGTCTTATATAGACAGGTGTGTGGTTTTCCTAATCAAGTCCAATCAGTATAATCAAGCACAGCTGGACTCAAATGAAGGTGTAGAACCATCTCAAGGATGATCAGAAGAAATGGACAGCGCCTGAGTTAAATATATGAGTGTCACAGCAAAGGGTCTGACTACTTAGGACCATGTGATATTTCAGTTTTTCTTTTTTAATAAATCTGCAAAAATGTCAACAATTCTGTGTTTTTCTGTCAATATGGGGTGCTGTGTGTACATTAATGAGGAAAAAAAATTAACTTAAATGATTTTAGCAAATGGCTGCAATATAACAAAGAGTGAAAAATGTAAGGGGGTCTGAATACTTTCCGTACCCACTGTATATATATATATATATATATATATGGGTCATTAGATATATGGCCAAGTGGTTTCTATGGTACTTTTCACATATTCATTAGTTTAATTTCTACAGTAACACATTCTGTAATTAAGTCAATAACATTTCCCCACATCGAAAATTATTTATTGTTTGGAATAAAATTGCTAATGTCTTGCTAAACCCTAAATAATATTTTCACAATTTATGCATGATCTCAGAAAATTAGATTGAAATTACAATAATTTATTATTATTAACTGTTAAAAAGCAATATTTACCTTGATTTTTCTTTTTCTCTTGCTCTTCAGTAAAACTGTTGTCTCCTCTGTAAAAAGGCCATGTAAGTACACTAGTTTTGGAAAAGAAACAAAAATGTTAGAGACAAATTATAAAAGATACTCCCAGCAGCAGTACCGTGATTGAACACATTCAGCAGAATAACTGCAATAATAGAGTACTGAATAATGAAAATTGAAAATTATATATGTTTTGTCTATGAACGACATTCATTTCTTGACTGTAGTTTGATATGTAGGTCTAACTAGAAAAGAAATGACGGATTATTGGGGGACAGACAGATTCTTATTTTATTATTTGGAATCATGAGGTAAAAGGTTTCAGACAAAATTGTTAAGACAGCATGTGAATAAGGAGTCTATTTAAAATAAGCTAACTGGGTATTGACAGCTGTAGCAGTTCTCCTGCCTGCAGAGGGAAGGAGAGAGCTGTTTAGTGCTCTCCAGAGAAGCACTTACACTTGCCATTATCAAACCACTATAAATAACAAATTGTTATTTATTTTTATCATATTGCAACAGCAAACAATAAAAATAAAAAGACATTTCTACTACTTATTTCAAACATAAGCTACAAAAAAGGGGGTTATACTGTATACAACTGATGGCGAATTCAGGCTTATTCAAATTATCTACAAAAAATCTACAAGTTCCAGGTCTCATATAGAAGGTATCAAAAGTGGAATTTACATCTATGAGCTTACGCTACTGTACAATACTTCTAAATGTCAACAAAATTAACTCTCTTCAAATAACGTGTATTTAAATTTCATTCTTTTTCTACCAAAAAAACAGGCCACATATATTGATGACCCTATACACCTGCATCTGGTTGGTAAGTAGCAAATCGCATTCATATAAAGAAAGCTTTTACTCAAACCTCTTGATTTAACGGAAAATACGTCAACATGGAAGACAACTGGGCTTGTCTTGTGATTTCACCGGGTCTTTATCAGCAAAGCATAGCTATTAACAGACTCTCAATGTTGTTTTTACAATTATTCCTTTTGCACAGTCCATATTGCAACAGGTTGCAACACATAAAGAAACGACGCACTTGCTAATATCTTCTTTAGCAGCTGGTGGAATTTGGAAGTTTCAAAAAGAGGACCGCTAATCCCTGCAGGTTTTCACAAAGTGGCTTGTACAAACCGTTTCATTGCCAGGATGCTGGTTTCAGGGTTCAGGGTAAGATCAGATTACTTCCAATGGCTGAAATCAGAGGAGGCAGCGTTGAGCCTGTGAGACGTGAGCCTCTAAACAGCTGAGGGGTCACTGCTCTCTGTGTTCACCCTCACACATTCATAAGCCGAATCACGCGTGCACGCAACTCCCCTTTGGTTCTGTTCTTTGAACGCTTCATTTTTAGATATTTCCACAAAGGCATTTCACAGTTTCTCAGTTTATTTAAGGACAATTCGCTGTACCTTCTCTGACAATGAAATGCATTATGCATTTCGAAATAACACTATCGGCTATGTCACACCAGTTGCATCAAATGTTGTTGTTGTTGTTTTTAAACAGGCCAGAGTACGTGTGATCAGCATACTTGTCTTAGTAATTTGTAAGGCTACACCTCTGCTAAGGCTGATGACAGATCCCATAAAATTATGGCCATTACCAGGAATCCTCTGCAGTCTCTGAATGCCTTTGGATGGCCACGCTGGCGCTGATGCCACAAACAAAAAGATCTGAACATTCAACTAAATGCTGAAAGTTTTCAGGAGGCCAGAAGGCTACTGCCCTTCTCTTTAAGTTTTATTGCAAGGTCTCAAGTAAGTCAAGCAATCTGCTCAGGACGAGCCATCCAACCTATCTTTAGCCACTGCGAGCAAGTGAATGGAGAGCCTGACTTATCTTCACTGCTGTCATCGAGGCTGCCAGTATTTTTAGGGGACAGCAGCAGCTGCAAAAGCATTTAACGGACTTCTACGAACAATGACACTAGGGGTGTCTCAGGACTAAACGCCACAGAGATTGTGAGACTGCTGGAGCATTCAAAGGAAAGCGGTCTGATCAGGCTAAAATCATCTTAAAAGGGGCATGTAAAAGCTTTGGCATAATGGGCAGGTGACACTGGCTAGATGTTAATGAGGAGGACTTACCGCAACAAACTTACCAAAGTGGAAAAGGATTATTCTTTTTTTAAAAACACTACCGCTGGAAGTGAGGGCCAGTGAAGCAGGAGAAGCTGGTTGCCACGGAATGCATATTGACAGTTGTCTCTAAGGACTGAAGAGAGGTAGGATATGTTTGTTACAAAGTGCAGTTTCCCTGAGGTCAAAGGTCAGTCTAATTAAATTAGGAGCACAAACAGGAGGTTAATCTCCTTTTAAAGTCCTAAGGGAAATTGTCGATGCTATACATTTAAACCTTTAACATTAATCCCAATTGGTGATATAATAAGAGTATCTTCCCTGTTTGTTTCTTTCTGATACGAGTTCTTTAATGTTGACTTTATCACGGAACATCTGAACACCTGTTTTCTTCATTCGGACAATACAGTATATACACTTTGCAGTGGATATATAGAGTATATAGTAATAGGGTTAGTGTGTTCTAGGGAGATTTTTATAAGGTAGTTTTTGTGTTACTTATATCATGTGTTGTTCTCTTGTTTGTAGCGTAGCACAAACCTCAATGCGTAGCATGCTGAATAACCAGCAGACGTTTAAGGTTCTGAAGAGGACACCGGATCATTTTCCTGAAGTTCGCTGTCCGTCATAGATTCCCAGGACTAGCGATTCATGTGTTCTGCCATCCTAAAACAGATAAATTAGCTCTGGCGTATAAACATTCCCCTGTACACTTCAGAGGCCAAACATGCAACGTGATTGAAATTGAGAAGCCACACATAAAAAAAAAATATATCATATAAGGGCATATTAAACCAACATGGTCTGGATTGCTTCATATGCAACAGAGGATATTTTCAGAGGAAGATATCACTTAAAAGTACAGAGCAAGTGTTTCTTTCTTGAAACGAATGACAAACAAACTAATTTTGACAATGACATTTAACACCTAAATTCGTCACTGCATTTGCTAAAAGGAGTGTGAGAGAGGCATAGCATATTTGACTGAGAGGTCCCCATGGGGTGTGTCCTGCGTGAGTGTGTGAGACCTGTGTTGTATGTGCACGCGTGCTCTGTAGTGTGCTTTGTGATACCTGACACATGCCCTCTCACAGGTCTTTATTTAGGGCATACTATATAAAGCACTTTCCCATTGAAATACAGCACCAGCTGTGTTAGTTATGTGTTGTGGTCGCTGTTGCAGTATGGCTAAAAGATGTTTCACCACTTCTCACACGAGGCATAATATCTAAGAAAGTTCTGGCCATTAATACTCTGGTGTACTAGAAGCCTTTCTCTCTGGGGAGAGCCTACACCATCAAATGTTGTTAGTACACATACCAAAACTCAATTAGTTTTGAATGAGCCTGTATAATTTAGCAGATTGTTGACAATTTGAGAAATAGCTGAAGCAGTTTTTCAAAATTATTGGGACATGAAAAGTTTGGTTGTTCATTTTTCATTTTCTGAAAAGACAAATACAGTTAGACAATTAATGCTATGAACAGGTAAAGTCGAACAAACACTGAACTATATTACTTTAGTAAATGATGGCAGAAGTAATTTGTCAGATCCAGTGCCAAATCTACTTCTGCTTTTAAGTAGAATGAAAAATATAATAATTATGATTTACATGTATATAAATGAGCAAATAAAGTTGTATTCATCTGTAATGAGTACTGACAAATTGCTGAAAAACCACACATTATGTACATTCATTCATTTCATTTCAATTCAATTATTTACTGTGTGACTGATTATATAGGTATTGGTGAACGTTCAAATTTCCTCCTAGTTAAAAATTTAGTCATATGGATTTCTTTAACATGCATAATTCTGCATCCTGTTTGCTACCTCAATTCAAATTCAGGATTTTGACTGGAATTTAAAAGGCATTCAACTTGATATTTATAGCACATACTGTCTGTATTATATAAATAATGTATGAAACTGTTGGTTATTATCAGAGCATGAATTAAATGTAATTTTCTTTCAGAGACTTGATAAACAGCCGGACAACAAAATTCTTCCAAAGTAATATAGAGACTGAATGCCTGTAGCCTGTCAACCTGAGTGGAGGTTGGCAAGTGAGCAGGGATGGATGTGTTTGGAGGAGCGCCACGGTTCCTGGCCTACCCTCGTCCTGTGGTAGTACAAAGTGGCACAGATGCAGTTCTGAAATGCCAGATTGGCGGGGATCCCAGACCAGCAGTTATATGGGAGAGAAACAATGAGAAGATTCATCCAGAGGGCAGATACCGGGTGTTTGAGGATGGCAATGTCTATAACCTTATCATAACTTCTGTGACAATGGAGGACAGTGGGCAATACATCTGCAAGGCCAAGAACTGCATTGGAGAGACTTACGCAGCAGCCACTTTGAAAGTAGAAGGTGAAGCACAGGAGATGGAATTTCGGGAGGAAAACAAGCCACGCTTCCTCATCAAGCCCCTCTCGACTAGAGTTGGACGAGGAGAGGATGCCGTGTTAGGATCCAGTTGCCATCTGTTGTGTTGAGCATTTGGTACTCTAATCAACGGTTACTTTTATGATGATTTAGTTGTATGAAATGCATCAAGGGAGCTTTAAAATTACCTGACCTGGCCAAACTCATTAACATTAAATAGATTCCACCCAGTCCTATATCTGCAAAGTCACTTAGGCTTTGAAAGGCCTGAGGCTCACACATGTGATAGAAATCTCTGGAGGCAAGCTCATATTTCTCACATGGACCATCAAACAGTCAAAACTGATTGCTTTGCATGACTATATTGTATCAGAGCCAGGCAACTCCATAAAGCTCAAAAGGCTTTCAAGTCACCAGGTCTAAACTGAAGGTATGACTACTAAAGCAAGCATTAACAAGACAAAAATAATTATAATACTGTCAGGGATATCATATACTCTGTAAGACATAATTCTTAAAGCTATATACTTTTTAGTAAGGTACAATAAAAAATCTTTGAAAGCACACATTTCGCCATCAGCTATCAGGATGGAGGATGGTTCCAACTAAAGATTTTCAAGACAAGAGCACCAGATGGAGGGGTGTACACATGTAAGGCCAGGAATGAATTTGGAGAGAGTCTGGCAGGGGCTGTGCTGTTGGTGGATGCTGGACCAGGACATGAAGATGAAGGAAACCGTAACGGATACACTAATGGCCACTGGAAAGCACATCAGGGAAAACAGAGAAGTGGTAGGCAGGTTGCGACGAGGCTGAAAGATGACCCACTGCCAAACTCAGCCAAAGTGAAAATGTTTGCAGTGACAGAAGGGAAACATGCAAAGTTTCGGTGCTATGTAACAGGGAAGCCAAAACCAGAAATATTATGGAGGAAAGATGGGAGACTTATCTTGTCTGGGAGACGGTATCTTTTGTATGAAGACAGAGAGGGTTACTTCACACTTAAAGTTCTCTACTGCAAACAACAGGACAATGGAGTTTATGTCTGTTCTGCTTCAAACACTGAAGGGCAAACCCTGAGTGCGGTACACCTTATCGTCAAAGGTAAGAGTCATTTGATTTGGAATATGATAAATGCAGTACGATACAAGTGCAATGTAATTGTATGGTTTAACCATCTGATCTATAACCAGTGTTGGGGGTGACGCATTACAAGTAACGCGAGTTACGTAATCAGATTACTTTTGAAGGTATGACTACTAAAGCAAGCATTAACAAGACAAAAATATAATTATAATACTGTCAGGGATATCATATACTCTGTAAGACATAATTCTTAAAGCTATATACTTTTTAGTAAGGTACAATAAAAAAGACAAAACTAAAATGTTAAATCATAAGTTTTCATGAATTTTATCTTGAAGGTAAGCCTAACTGCACCGGCAGATTTTTTGAATTTTTCCCACTTTTTTTAAATCTTATGCAGGGTTGCTTCTCAAGTAAATGTATAGTATTTCAAGAATTGTTAGATATTTTAAACAAGAACATTAGACAAAATATTCATTTCAGTATAACTAGTATACCAATTACTTTCTAAAATGTAATAGTATAACAGTATGAAAACAACATCATTACTGATTTTAGATTACCTCATTAACACATTAGGAAATACTTTGAATTTCTAAGCATGAATATCTATGCTGGTCGAGGCTAATGTATGCAAATCATGGTCTTTCTGGTTGAAGCTGGTCTATCAAGGCAGTCTTGATGGTTGGTTAGTTAGTTAGTTAAAAAGCATGATGAGGACATCAAGCACATCACAATCCAAAACACAACATACACTGGTCATTGTTAGCGGGGTAGGTATTTGATATTTTGCAACTGCATCTCTGCAGAGATAATGTAGATCTATCCATTACTGACATAAAAAACACATTTTAAGAACTTTCCTTTTTGGGCTCTTTCCATCTTGTAACAACAGAGCCACCTGTCCGATTTAAGCAACCACTTAATGACTTGCAAGTATGGGAGAGAGACTTGGCTGTTCTTGAGTGTGAAGTTCCTGAGGACACTGTTCCAATCACGTGGTACTTAGAAGACAGACGACTACAGCCTGGAGCCAAATATGGGATGGAGGAGTGGGGGACAAAGCGACGACTCACAATTCGTGATATTGGAGTTGATGACGATGGGATATATCTCTGTGAGATGGCTGATGGGGGCAGAAGCATTGCTGAGGTAGCAGTCAAAGGTAAAAAAAAACAAAAAAAACATCAACAACGTCTGCCTGGGGAAAACAAATTCTGAGCATTTGCAGCTGTATAACTTAATTGACTTCAATGAAATGTACCCTTGATGTACTTAATGTAAACTTACTCTTGAAGGTACCATTGTAAGAAAGCTGCCACGAAAAGTTGACGTTCTGGAGGGGGAAAATGCAGCCTTCTGTGTGGAAGTGGAGGAGGAGGAAATGGACATTCATTGGTACAAAGATGGAACAGAACTAAGGGAGACCCATCAGACCATTCTCAAATCCTTTGGAAGGACACACATCTTGGTTTTTGTCAACACCACACCACAAGACTCTGGTATGGTCATGTTCTATGTGGGTAGATCGAAGACGTCATCGCAGCTACGGGTGAAAGGTAAGAAAACATTTGTTTGGAATTAATAATACGTAAACACACCTATTTCAGAATGTGCAAATGTGTTCATTTTCAATTAACCTCTTCTTCTCTTGTGCTAATTTCAGCTGCAAGGCACTGTCCACCAAGCTGTCCTATCGGGGTACAGATAAACACAGAACGAGCAAATGCAGCTCTCCTTTCCTGGTTTCCAGCACAAGACTCTCGGAAGAATCCACCTTCAGGGTATATAATTGAGAGGCAAGAGGTTGGCTCACAGGAGTGGCTACAATGTTTAACCACAGACTCTGCAACCTCAGTGGAGATTCTTGGTGACAGCGTTCCATGCGAGGCAGACTACAGATTTCGGATATGCAGTGTCAACAAATATGGAAGGAGTGGGAATGTAGAGTTTCCTCGAGCAGTTCACCTTGGTAAGCTCCTATTTAAGGCTATCCATTGCATACACAAAAAAGCACTAACAAATTTCATTCCCAATTCCAGTCCCAGTTGCCAGAATCCAAGCACCTCTACAAGACGCTTTAGTGCCAGAGGGCCAGGATGCCTGCTTTACCATTGAACTCTCTGCCTCAGTTATAGGCACTTGGTTCTTAAATGGAAATCAGCTTCAAGACGATGACCGTTTCTCCATAAGGCGTTCGCGTACACACCAGTCCCTACGCATTCGTGGGGTACGGGACACAGACAACGGATCAGAGATCACCTTCATTGCCTACGGAATTCGAGATTCTGCTGCTTTGTATATACAAGGTATACACTTAACTTTGATTTCCTTGCACCGAGATATATTTATAAGTATATTAACTGTTGTACTTGTGATGTTGAACTTGCTTATATCTTCCCATCAATCAGCTCCACTGGTAAAATTCACTCCACTTTCTGAAATGGATCGAAACAAATTTGTGGAGGTTGGCAACCCTATTGTGCTCTACTGTGAGCTGTCAGACCCTGAGGCTCCAGTTCGTTGGTATAAGAATGGTGTTGAACTTCAATCAATGGAAGGTCTGCACATCCAATCAGAGGGAACAATGAGGAGGATTGTCATCCAGTCAGCTGATTTCTCCCACTCAGGAGTTTATAGTTGTGATGCTATTGATGACATCATCAGGTTTAACGTGGAGGTTGAGGGTGAGTCTTTTCTGTTCTTACTATTCCGTTCTTCAAAGTTGTTAATCAGCTTCATAATGTTGACATGTTGGGAATCTAAGAATGAAGGCATTTATTAATAACATTCATTTGCATTCCTATGAATCAAAATCAAATGAGTATGTCCAACAATGGAATCTTGCACTTCCAAGTCTCTAAAGTTTACCAAATAATGCTGAACCAAAACACATATAGCTCCACCGGTGAGGTTCTCCGTTCTTCCGGAGTATGAGAGGAACAAGTCCATTGAAGCAGGCTCACCAATAGTACTGCAATGTGAGCTCTCAGATCCACTCGCCCAGGTCTCCTGGTATAAAGATGGTGTGAAGCTTCTACCACAAAGTGGACTAGACTTCAAGTCCAAGGGCACAAAGAGGCAACTGATTGTCCAGTCAGCTGAATTTTACCACTCAGGGGTGTACAGCTGCAAGACAAGGGGTGATGCTGTACACTTCAATGTGGATGTTAAAGGTGATTAAAATGTTTACTAGTGAATTAAATTACAATTTTATTTTGCCTGACAAACAATGGCAGATTTGATTAAGATCTGTGGCAAAGTTGATTAAGACTAATTACTCAATGGCAAAGTTGATTAAGTGTAAGATTAAGACTAAGATTAAGATTTTTTTGTTATATTAATAATAATGACTATTAAAACCATAAAGTAAGGACTTAAACACTCTACAATATCCATAGCCCCACCTGTGAGGTTCTCTGCTGTCCCTGAGGTTAAGCGGAGAAAGTGCATTGAAGCAGGCTGCCCCATTGTTCTGCAGTGCGAGGTTTCAGACTCTACTGCACAGGTCCAGTGGTACAAAGATGGGGATCAGCTCCTTGTAGAATCTGGAGTAGACTTCAAATCAGATGACTGCATGAGAACACTCAGTATTCAATCAGCACACCCGTCTCATGCCGGTGTGTACAGCTGCACAACAAAGGATGATGTCATCAAGTTTCATGTGGAGATACGAGGTGATTTTGGCCAAATTTATTCCTCACTTACAAATTAACTATATGTCTTCTTGCAATTATGCCACTAACAATCACTGCTTTCTGTATTGGTCTTTTGTCACATTCTTTAGTACCTCTGTCACCATTTTTTCTGCTTTACCTTTACAATTTTGGATTATCTTTTCATTATGTCATGATGTTCTTGTATATTCAGTTGTTACATGTTATCTTAAAGCAAAAGGTCTTTTAATCTGGCTAATTTCTGGTAATTCTTGATGATTCTGATATAAACCATCATCTGTAGCTGCATCGGTGAGGTTCTCAGCTGTTCCTGAAGCTGAGACGAATAAATGCATTGAAGCTGGTGGCCACTTTGAACTCCACTGTAAGGTCTCAGACCCTACAGCCCAAGTCAGCTGGTTCCACAACGATACGCAGCTTCAGCCAGAGACTGGTTTGGATATTCAGTCAGAGGGATACGTAAGGACACTGGTAGTCAATCCAGCTGAGCCCAGTCATTCTGGATTGTACCGCTGTGAATCATCTGACGACTCTGTCCAGTTCACTGTGGATATCAAAGGTGATTTATGACTTTTTGAGAATCTTGTACATCCAGTAACACATTTGCAAAACTAGATGCAAACTAACAATCAAGTTTTTTGTTGTCTGCGTCTCTTAGCTGTGCTGTTATGGACATGCCTCTCACCATTGCATCCAACTTGTCGGCAGTGATTTGATACAGATGTTACATGTTTTGCATTATTTAACTTGCTTCTTGGCAGATGGTCTGAGAAATCACAGATAGGCAGTCTAGATGACTTTTTAATAAAGAATATTAATTATGTATATTCTTTAATAATGCAACGGATCACCCTTAGATCCACCGGTGATGTTCTCAGCATTACCAGACACAGTGAAGAACCAGCTGGTTGAAGCAGACTACTCCACTGATTTGCACGGTGAAATCTCAGGTCCAAATGCCAATGTGTGTTGTTACAAGGATGGTGTAGAGCTCGTCTCAAAAAGTCAGCCTCATATCAAATCGGAGTGTACCAGGAGGACGTTAGCTGTCAAGACAGCACAGCCCTCTAACTCTGGATGGTACGACTGTGTGAGAACTGGTGATGTCATCCAGTTTAATGTACAAGACCAAGGTGATTTTCAAATATTTGCTCCTAATCTACTTAATGTTTTTGTGTGACAACTAACAATTGTGTGCTCTATGTAGCTTTTTTTTTTTAAATCTCTTTAAATGTATTCTGACAATGTTACTTGTATGTCCTTGGCTTCAATGGCCATAATTGGTTCTGTCTTTCTGAGTTTAGAAAATTAGTCACTTACATTGAATAAAGCATTCCTTTGTCAATGGTCATCTGTAGTGCCACCACCAACATTTTTGGCTGATCCTGAAGTTGAGAAGACCAAATGCACTCAAGAAATGGAACCTGTTGCACTACATTATGAGATTTCAGATACCACTCCATATGTCAGTGGG
>NW_015663506.1:351397-373200 GCF_001515625.1 Sinocyclocheilus rhinocerous
GGATATTCAGTCAGAGGGAGACGTAAGGACACTGGTAGTCAATCTAGCTGAGCCCAGTCATTCTGGATTGTACCGCTGTGAATCATCTGACGACTCTGTCCAGTTCACTGTGGATATCAAAGGTGATTTATGACTTTTTGAGAATCTTGTACATCCAGTAACACATTTGCAAAACTAGATGCAAACTAACAATCAAGTTTTTTGTTGTCTGCGTCTCTTAGCTGTGCTGTTATGGACATGCCTCTCACCATTGCATCCAACTTGTCGGCAGTGATTTGATACAGATGTTACATGTTTTGCATTATTTAACTTGCTTCTTGGCAGATGGTCTGAGAAATCACAGATAGGCAGTCTAGATGACTTTTTAATAAAGGATATTAATTATGAATATCCTTTAATAATGCAACGGATCACCCTTAGATCCACCGGTGATGTTCTCAGCATTACCAGACACAGTGAAGAACCAGCTGGTTGAAGCAGACTACTCCACTGATTTGCACGGTGAAATCTCAGGTCCAAATGCCAATGTGTGTTGTTACAAGGATGGTGTAGAGCTCGTCTCAAAAAGTCAGCCTCATATCAAATCGGAGTGTACCAGGAGGACGTTAGCTGTCAAGACAGCACAGCCCTCTAACTCTGGATGGTACGACTGTGTGAGAACTGGTGATGTCATCCAGTTTAATGTACAAGACCAAGGTGATTTTCAAATATTTGCTCCTAATCTACTTAATGTTTTTGTGTGACAACTAACAATTGTGTGCTCTATGTAGCTTTTTTTTTTTAAATCTCTTTAAATGTATTCTGACAATGTTACTTGTATGTCCTTGGCTTCAATGGCCATAATTGGTTCTGTCTTTCTGAGTTTAGAAAATTAGTCACTTACATTGAATAAAGCATTCCTTTGTCAATGGTCATCTGTAGTGCCACCACCAACATTTTTGGCTGATCCTGAAGTTGAGAAGACCAAATGCACTCAAGAAATGGAACCTGTTGCACTACATTATGAGATTTCAGATACCACTCCATATGTCCGCGAGACAAAAGAAGAGAAGGTCATGCCTTCTCAATCTGAACCTGAATTTAAACCTGATTTGGAACTTGAATCCAAATCTGAATCTGAACCTGAAGTTCACTCAGACGCATCCAGAGGAACTGTAATCATCCACACACCAGAGACATCTCTTTTCGAAGTAAACAGCCAAAAGACATCAGATGATCCCATCCCGTTTGAAATGGACCAAGGTGGTTTGCCACTTACTTGTACGCCATTCTGAATTAGGAACATTAACATGGCTGAAGCAAGTCAGTTATTGTTTTCTTTGTGGCTTTTCTAACAGCAGAACTGTCTCACTATGAAGTGTTCAGTGGTGAGACCTATGATGACTCTGTCCAGTGCACTGTGGATATAAAAGGTGATATAATGCTACCTCAATCCAAGCATTTAACCCAGTGCCTCTGTGCCACTAACAAGGGTGGTTTTAACTATCCAATGGCTCTTCCTGGAGATGCTGGTCCCCTGCATCTTGGTTACCTTCCCAAAACTAATCCATGCTATCATGTCTTTATCCAACATCCAGTTGGTCTGCAAACCCTTCTTCCAAACTAACACTCATTCAATAGACTTACCTATCTTCATTATTCATTGAAGCACATTTAAACTTAAACTGTATACGTCTACATTTGCTTGAGTCATCTTGTCCATGTGTCATTCAGAATCATCATCAGTATTGTCTTGACTGAATTATGTTACAGAGAGCTGAAATACAGATAGAATAGTTGAGTGAATGAAAGTTGGTGATATGACTTCTTGTGTAATTGTGTTTTGTTTTTAATATGTGTTTTAACCACTGTTTGGCTTGTTTTAGACCACTATGTGATATGGTCATCATTCTTACATTTTTACGATCTTGAAATACTCTTAAAAATTAACCAGCTTTTCTGACTATGAAGACAAAAAAGAACTTCACCTTTTCTTTATGCAAACAATTCAACTATAGAAGAGTTCCTGAGAACATCAGGAACTGAGGCTGAGATCAGATCTGAAAAAGAGAACAACAATCTCTCAGCGGAAAGATCTGGAGAAGAGATTCAGTGGTATACCCCAGTGTCTGTACCTACAACCTTCAGATTGATTGAAGAGGAACAACAGCCACAACCAATGCTACAGCCACAGCTACAACCACAGCTACAACCAATACTACAACCAGAACTACAACCAATGCTACAACCACAGCTACAACCAATACTACAACCAGAACTACAACCAATGCTACAGCCACAGCTACAACCAATGCTACAACCACAACTACAACCGATACTACAACCAGAGCTACAACCACAGCTACAACCACAACTACAAACAAT
Source organism: Sinocyclocheilus rhinocerous (assembly GCF_001515625.1). Classification (NCBI taxonomy): domain Eukaryota; kingdom Metazoa; phylum Chordata; class Actinopteri; order Cypriniformes; family Cyprinidae; genus Sinocyclocheilus; species Sinocyclocheilus rhinocerous. Next base: position 353,762 of record NW_015663506.1, read on the forward strand.
GCTACAACCAGAGCTGCAACCAGCAAACCAGATAAATACTTCAGTTTCTGAAGATGAAGGCTCAAATCACATCAAAAGACAAGAGAGTGACATGGATCAAGATGTCTTAGCTTTTAAGGTGGATGTTGAAGGTGATTTAAATAGTTAGCTCCATCATTCTGCAAATAATGATGGGAGCAAAATATCTGCCATTGACATTTACCACCTAACAACCACTTAACGTCATTCTTCTCTATTCGGATCCATTACTGAATCTGAATAACTCCGAAAACTTCAACTTACTGACTTAGATACAAAAACAGCGTTTTATAATTATTTACCTGTAGAATTCCATCACCAAATATTTATCTAACAAAGATCACCTCACTAAAAAAATTATATTGTATCATCTAACTTCTAGCCAAAATCGTGTCATTTTAATATATAAGTAATAAAAAAGATACAAGCCTATAGTAAGATTATTGATTGTAAAGCTATGAATAAGTGCAGTTTATTTAGCTTAGCTAACGTAAAGTATACAATTTAATGTGTCATAATTGTAATACATGTCTCTTTTCATATAACTTGAAATATCCCTAGCTTCGAGGACAAATTCCACACCAGTTTGTGGAATGGATGAGAGAATTGATGCAGACTGTTCCAGTGTACTGCTAACTGAAAAATCCGACCACACAATCCAAGAAAAACCTATATCCTGCCAAGAAGATGAGACAACCGTAATATTCAATAAACCTACAACACAGAAAGAGCTCATCCAGTCATCAGAGATGTGTTTGCAAGAAGCATATGAGACTGTTACCAAGGATGAATTTGTTGTACATCAAGAGGAAGTGAAAGGTGACTCAAGATTGTTTTTAACACACCATTAATGATCAAAAGCAACTAACTTTGTCTGGCTTTTGCTTAAATGTTCTGTACCCTAGTCAACCAAATTGTTTTACACTTACACTCTTAATAGATAACTCACGATAAACATTGCTTTGTCTCCTCAAAACTGAAGAACCTTGTCATAAAGCAGAATTCTTTACACTACCACCAGAAGATAAAGTTGTCAGACCCATTGAAGGTGATTCTCCAGTTCACTGTTACAAGGACAGAATGCAGTTCTACTCTGAAAATGGACATACGCTTGAGGAAAGTGTGCGAAGACTGAATGTTCCAGTTATAGGCTCGGGTCAAACAGGCGTAAACAACTACAAGGCAAAGGATGATGACATAATATTTAAGGTGGATGTCAAAGGTGATTTTAAACTAGTTTAAATCCACACTGCTACATCAGTTCCAGTCATTTAATCATATATTAAAATCAAAGAAAAAAAAAACATGAAATGAAATTACTAGATCTAAAAAAAAAAAAAAACATTTAATACTGATTAAATGATACTAGTAAATGATACTGATACTCAGAATATAACTTCAATGCAGTATAACTTATTTTTTCTCATTGCTATTTATTTTAAATATTACCTGTTTAGGTCAAATTATCTGCATTAAAACATATTAAATTAAACCCCTTAGCTACATCTTTGCAAACTTCATCTATCCATGAGACTGACAGGAGCAAGTCAAATGATGGAACAGATATTGCTAATTTTCCACAACCTGAGGTATCGAGCACAATGGCAGAGGTGTTCTGGTACAAGGAAGGCGAGGAACTCCAAGAATGCGACATTATCACCCAATCTAAGGAGACTTTCAGAGCTCTTGTTGTGAAAACAGCCGAGCCGTCTCACTCTGGAGAACATGCTTGTGAGACAGATGATGTCACCGTCCAGTTTGCAGTGAACCTACCAGGTGATTCATCAGTCATCTACGCCAGCTCAATCCATCCGATTACTAAACTAACCACTTCGATCATGCAATGGTTACTAACTCTGTTGAATCTGTTGTTCGGATAAAAGCCAGACTAATAGGTTGCTGTAAGATGTTGTTACTGCGGATAAACATTTTGGTAGAGAAAATATTATTATTATTTGCATTTGCATTTGCATTTCATAGCAGCATCCGGAAAAGTTAAAGTAACATAATTTTCAAAACAGTAATTAGTTGACAAATTGGCATTAACAAGTTCTCAAATATGTTTCAGGAAACTTAAAAGTAATTGTCTCATTCAGATATCTATTTAGTAATTATCATGTTGATTACAAATACTACTAATAATTTACAATGATATACTTCTTAGGTATGCTACAGGAAATCACTAACTAACAAATGTACAAAGGCAAAGGCCTGATACATACACAAGTAACACAACTAAATTAATTTTCAGTATGTTTGTCTTGGATGTTTGTTGCCCATGTTTTGTCTTTGTTGTAAAATATCTGTGACTTTGAATGTTGTCTTTTACTCTTGCGCTACTAATTTTTCATCTTATATTCTGAAGTTCATGTCTGTTTTCTGTGTTTTCTTCCCATTTTATTGATCATTACAGTAAATCATCAATATATTCTTACAGTAATTTAATTTCATGCCAAACAGGCTCTTTCATAAAACACTGAATGTTAGTCAATATTTTGACTCATTCTTGAGAATCAAGTTTTGAGAAAAACTATAAATGCATGTATGTTTTATAAAAAAAGGAAACAAACAATATAAAAATAAATGTGTCTGTACAAAATTGTCTGTAGCTCCACCTGTGACGTTCTCCAGTGTCCCTGAGGCTCAACGGACCATATGCATTGAGTCAGGAAGACCCTTTAAACTACAATGCGAAGTCTCAGACCCTGACGCACAAGTCTGGTGGTACAAAGATGGGAATGAGGTGCTTCCTCAAGATGGTATGGTTACTGTGTATGAGGAAGCCGTGAGAACACTCTCTGTGCAAAGTGCTGAATTATGTCACAGCGGAACATACAGCTGCCAGACAAACAATGATGCCATCTCATTCCATGTGGAAATCAAAGGTGATTTGATGTTTTCTTTCATGAAGACACCACATGAGTTCTGTGTATACTGAGCAAATCAAGCAATCTCCTTTATAACTATGTATTGTGGATATTAAGAAGGCAAATATTTTGGCCTTCATCCCTTAAAAGTAGTGTTTACTGATTGTCACTCAAGCACATACATTCATAAATAGGAAAAAAACAACTTATTAGCCAGTGATTTTCCATTAAATCACACAGCTCCTTCTCTATGCTAGGGGTGGGCGATATGACCAAAATCTTATTTCATGATATGAAAAAAATCCTGATAACAATATATTACTATATAGTAATTTTTGTTATTTTATTATTCTAACTTACTAAAAATAAGAAGCAAATTACAAACAATAGGACAAATATAACAAAGGGACCAATTAAAATATTTTTTCAAGTACAGTAAGTATTTAATGTGCAGTAATAAACACTACAGAAACTGAATAATCCAATTCAGAAAAAAAAACCTGCATAGTCTTCACTATATTATTTAAATATAAATGTATTCTTATTAAGCTACAAAAGAGCAGTAAGTTATTTTATTTTTTCTCAGATTTATATTAGGCTGCTGTCACTTTAAGACCAAATGCACGGTTCAAATATAATGACATACATACAGTTTCCTCTCAACTGTCTACATTCACTTAAGACATAAGCAGCTGTGTTTACGTGAATATTCCACACAATGGACATTTTGACATAATTGTGTGTATTTATTTTGACCATTCAAGTGCAATAAGATACAAAAGAAAGCAGAATTCGCAATTGCATGCCAAGAGGCGGTTTTCTGTGCGTGCGCTTCAGCTGTGACAGTCAATGTGTGACCACTGCAATGAGTTCTTTTTCACAGCTTATTGTGTTTAATAACTATATTTAACATCATGCACGTCCCGAATTTGTGATCGCATGGCGCATACTGTCTGAGAGAGGTGGCTTTCTCTGCGTGTGCTTCGCAGGTGTGTCAGTCAGTGCGAACACAAATACCGTAATATACACTATACTAGTGTTGTCAAAAGTACTGACTTACCAGGTACCAGTCGGTACTGCAATTTTAAAAAGATCCATTTCCCGCTAACATTTGAGTGCTGTTGAGTGGATTCTTAAACACCGCTGATTGGCCATAGTGTTCACGCGCACAACAGATATGACTGTGATTGGCTACAATGATCATCGCTTCACGCTCTTCACCGAATGCTCACACAGAAGCACATAGGAGTGTTTGAAAGCCGTGTCTATCAGTGCGGATCCATCTATGTGCAGATATATTAGGGATCCGCTGATAGTCGCGGCCAATCACAGTCATATCTGTTGAGCTCGTGAACACTATGGCCAATCAGCGGTGTTTAAGAATCCACTCAACAGCGCTCAAATGTTAGAGGGAAATGGACGTTTTTAAAATTGCGGTAAAAAAAGTCGGTACTTTTGACAACACTACACTATACTAGAGTTAAGTATCTAAAGATAGACAATTTATACTGTACCATCGCCACAATATATAGTGTCATAACGCCCAGCCCTACTTTATGCCATTCACACCTTTGTAGCTCCATCACTGAAGTTCATGCCAATTTCAGAAGTGGAGAAGAACAAGTCCACTGAAGTAGACTCACCAAATGTTCTGAAATGTGATCTATCAGACGCTACCACAGAGGTGCTCTGGTGCAAAGATGGTAGAGAGCTGGCCCCAAACCCTGGGCTCAATTTCCAAACAGATGGAAATATGAGGAAACTAACTGTTCAATCAGCAGAACTGTCTGATACTGGAAACAACACCTGTCATGCTCCAGGTGATACTGTATCATTCAAGGTGGACATTCAAGGTGATTTTCACAACACTACCACACAATTAACTATTGTTTCATGGCACATTAGATATTTCTTTCATTTCTAATCACTCCTGTTGAAAAACGTACCTCATGTAAGATCTTTACCATCCATTGAAACCCTGCTCACTTCTTGATAACTTAATAGCAAACCCTGTGACTAACACATTTGTAGGTTAAGACTGCCTAATTGTCTTTTGAAAGATTTGAAAACGATTCATGTTTTTGGCACAAATTAATTTGTCAATAATCTACTTTTTTTTTAATTTTCCAAATTTTCATAGCACACCCTGTTAGGTTCTCAGCACTCCCAGAAATTGCGAGGAACAAGTTTATCGAAGCAGGCTGTCCCATTATACTTCAGTGTGAAATCTCAGACCCTACTGCCCAAGTTTCCTGGCTCAAAGATGGAGTCGAACTCCTACAAGACAGTGGACTTGACATCCAGTCAGAGGGCACTATGAGGAGAATGATCATCCAATCAGCTGAGCTCAAAAACTCAGGCGTGTACAGCTGTGAGGCTGTAGATGATTGCATAGCATTCAAGGTGGATGTTGCAGGTGATTTTGAGTCTACATACTTTCTCAAAACCACTAACAATGAGTCAAATAACGCTTCATCCACTAAATGCTGTTTGCCCTTATCAGAGTTTAACAAAATAAACATTCATAACCAAATAATCAAAGCCCCTCTTGTTAAACACTAAAATGATCTCCTCGCCACTTTTGCTGACACAAACTGTAAAAAGGATTATAAAGGTTTTTGAACATCTTCCGAATCACTTACTATACAATATTACTATATTGTATAGATAATGTCACCTAATTTAGACATGCTCATTAACTTATATGCTCAGAAGAATACGCTTCAGAACTACAGTAGCAAATAACATGAGATACGATGATATTCACTCGGAATCAGCAAAATGTCTCATTCATTAGCCATACATAAGTTTGAATATTTTTCATCATTTCATTTCATTAGTTTTCATATCTTAGAAAGGTTTTTTGGTAATTCTATGAATTTGACTGAACAAAAATCCTCTTAGCTCCACCAGCGATGTTCTCAGCTGTTCCTGAGATTGAGAAGAACAAGTCCGTTGAAGCAGGCTGGCCAATCATTCTCCAATGTGAGATATCTGATCCTACAGCCCTGGTCCAATGGTACAAGGATGGATTACAGCTCCTACCTCAATCTGGGGTTTACATCCAATCACAGAACACCATGAGGACACTGGTTATCCAATCAGCAAATGTATCCCACTCTGGGTTTTACAGTTGTAATACTGCTGATGATATCAGCGAAATTTTTGTGGATGTTAAAGGTGACATACAATATCCAAAGTATTCTGTTATATAACTAACAAATACATCATTTTGTAGAGTTCCGTTTTCATTGGGTGAAAGCATTCTTCTCTACCTTTCAACAGATCCATTCTTGCTGCTTTATGGGCTCCTTAACCATTTCCCTAATGCAGGAATATATCTGAAGCTTCACAAGTTTGTTTGCAGCATTTCCACCAACTACTACTATTCTTAAATGCTATTTAACCAGCATCTTGTTTCTCTTTATTTTTAAAGAAACCATTTATGCTGGGCAAGCATGTAACCTTTATTATCTGTGCTTAACGGCACTTCATTCTCACAAAGCTTTCATTAACTCTATTCTCTTTTTCTTTGTATTACATTTGGCTTTTAGAGTGGAGAAAGTTATACAGGGCTGCCCATGCAATCATCATCAGTGCTTGAATTGCATGCTTCACGTCATACTTGTGTGACAAATTAAAAGCAGCACAACATAAAAACTAAGGTCCATTTCCTTTTCATTGCAGCACCTCCTGTGACATTTGCCTACATACCAGAAGATGATCTGCACAGAAATATTGTGGAACAAGACAATCTACTCCTTTGCTGTCAAGTGTCCAGGTCAGATGCTACTGCACAATGGTACAAGGATGGAGTAGAGCTAAAGCCTAGTGACAACGTCCTCATAGAGGCAGAAAACACTATACGAAGGCTGATCGTCCTGTCAGCTCAACTCTCAGATTCTGGGACGTACACCTGTCGTGCTGGAGATAGTGCATTAATATTTAAAGTTAACGTAAGAGGTGAGTAAATATGTCTATATTCATACCAACAACTCAAAATCTGATCAAATTTACAAGGCTGTGTAACTATTTTCTTTTGCTTCACAGAACCTCCGGTGATGATTGTATATCCCAAGGAAGATGTCCACCTTGATCGCTATGTTCCCGAAGAAATTGTACTCAGCTGTGAACTTTCACGGCCAAATGGAAAGGTAACATGGTTCAAGGATGGACAGAAACTACAGGAGAGTGAAAACATAAAGCTAAAGTCAGAGGGTCCGTACAGACGACTAAAAATTCTGCGCAGTGGTGTTGAGGACTCCGGAGAATATGTCTGTGACACAGCTGATGATTCAATATTCTTCAATCTAAACATTAAAGGTATCAAATTTAGGTTTAAATATATTGCATGTAGAGATTTCTGATGTCAGCCAGAAGGAAAGTTGTTGCAGCAGATCAGATCAAGATATTCAGTTGGATAACAGATTACGAAGACATGCATTGATGAATTTGCACGAAGTGAGAATGATCAGGAACATGCATTAGGAAAGTAACATGTTTACATGTTTCCTTATAGAACCACCGGTGCGCATAGTTTCTCCAAGCCAGTCCCAAATGGAACTATGCCAACAGACTTCTGAGAGGATGGTCCTGAGCTGTGAAATCTCTAGACCAAACGCCACTGTACGTTGGTATCGAGATGGACTTGAAGTGGAGGAGAGTGACAGCCTAATTCTGGAGGTTGATGGTGTCTATAGGAGACTTATTATCCCAAAACCTACCGTCAAAGACTCTGCAGAATATGTCTGTGACACTGCTGATGACTCAGTGACCTTCTTTGTAAACATCGCAGGTGTGTCAAAGACCAACTATTTAATAGTCCATAATAATAATAATAAAAACAGCTTCAGTTCTCAATGTCCATAATGACTTTATTTCTTCATGCAGAGCCACCAGTTAGATTTATTCGGCCAAGGAAAATGGCCTATGGAGTAGAGAAACTTGTTGGAGACATTGTGGTTCTTGAGTGTGAAGTGTCTCGACCAAATGCTGAAGTTAGTTGGAAGAAGGATGCAGAAGAGATTGAGGAGAACAGCAACATAACTATCACAGAGGATGGCACAAGTCGACAGTTAACCATTCACTCTGCAGCTTTTGAAGATGCAGGGCAATATATCTGTGATGCTAGAGATGATGTGATGGATTTCCTAGTGAAAATCAAAGGTACATTTCTGTGATAAGCAGATTCAAATGCTTTGATGAATCCATCACTGCAACTAACTAAAATGTTACCCTCTTTCTTCCAGATCCACCACTAAAAATTCTGCGGAAAGCTGACATAGAAACAAAACGCAGATTTGTAGTATCTGATGCCATTGTGTTAAAATGTGAGATCTCAAGACCAAATGGGGTGGTCAGTTGGCTTAAAGACAATGAGAAGATTGAGGGAAATGAGCATTTTATCTGTGAAGAGGAAGGGACATTCAGATCCCTGATTGTCCTGAGCGCTGAGTTGAAGGACTCAGGGGAGTACATATGTGATGCACAAGATGATAAAGTTGTCTTCAGTGTTACTGTAGAAGGTACTGCTTGTTAAAATGCAATGTAAACAATGAAAAGCATGCACATACTCGTTCAAAGAAAATATACAAAACTTTACCTTTACCTGTGCCTTTAGCTTGTCACTGGGGCAGTACCCTCAAAAGTACACTTTTGTATCTTATTTACCCACTTATGTAGGGTGACCATACGTGCCATTTTCCCAGGACGCGTCCTGGCCAGGATTTCTATATTGCCTAAAATATCTAGGTTTTGGCTTTGTTTGCATGTGCAGACCGATCGGTGTATGACATCAAAGTACCATACAGACGGTTATGCTTTCAAAACGCTCTCGAGGTACTTTGATGTCAAACACTGATCCGTCTGAGCCGCACTGCTTTTAAGTCGAACACACCTAATATGTACGCGTAATTGCATCACTTTGACCGTAGATCCCACCTTCTCACACGCCATGATTGGTCCATTATGTACAATGCTTGCATGTTATTGGTCAAACTACTTTTCGATCATTACCTTCAGCAAGCATCAAAACAAGAAAACAAAGCCAAAACAAATCCTGGCCAGGACGCGTCCTGGGAAAATGGCACGTATGGTCACCCTAACTTATGGTACCATTAGGCATAGATAAGGTACACCGTACCTTTAAGGGTACTGCCCCATTGACTAACTGCTGTTCCCCCTACGATTTTTGCACAAATATTTTTGACAGTGTACTTTAAATATAACTAATTCTTTTTGCTCAGAGGCTCCCGTGTCTATTGTTGGAAATTCAGAGAAGCCAGAACACCACATTTTAATGACAGGAGATGAGCTTATCCTGGAATGTGAGGTATCTCGAGTAAATGCTATAGTCCAGTGGTACTTCAATGGACGTTTACTGCAAGAGGATTCATGCACACACATTGAAAGCAGAGACACAACGAGGAAGCTTGTGATATCAGAACTTCAGACATCCGACTCTGGAGAGTATCTTTGCGATGCCATTGATGACAAAATGACAACTAGACTAACAGTTCAAGGTAAATTTACCAGTAGCATAGCCAAGAAAACACAATTTCAAACATATCAATTAAACCACTCTGCATACAATCACTAAATATCACATTTTTTCATAGTACCACCATTCAAATTCATCAAAAAAGATGAAAGAACAAATATTTCAGCCTATGAAGAAGACAGTGTGACACTACGTGCCACTGTTAACAGGGTCAATGCTTCAGTTAAATGGCAGAGAGGCCATGATCCAGTCAGAGGTGATCGTTTCCACACAACAAGTGATGGTAACACCCACTACCTCACTATTAACCCACTTAAGAGAAGTGATACTGGAGAATACACGTGTCATGTGGGATCTGACGAGATGCATTTCAGTGTCCATGTTAAAGGTAAGACCAGGGAATGGGCTGTTCTACAACTCTACAAAGTGTTATATGTGACTGCTTGTAAAAGATCTCTAGTAAAGTGTTGTCTAAATTGTTTCCTAATCAGCAATGAAAGTAAAATTCTCCAAACCACTAGAAAACGTAGTGGGACTCAAAGGTAGTGATGTGGTTTTAAAATGTGAACTGTACAAGTCAAAAGGAGATGTTCAGTGGCTTAAGGGCAGCCAAGAGATTGCACCAAACAGACATTTTACAATCAGAGCTGAGGGTCGAGTGAGAAGCCTGACAATACATGATGTCACAGAAGATGATGCAGGAGAGTATGCTTGTGAATCTAAAGATGAAAGGACATCAGCAACTGTAGTAGTCAACAGTAAGTTAAATTCTACCAAAGGACTTTCGTTAATCTGCATAAAGCTTGACCTGAAATCATGAATGAATCACATATTAATTTAGTGCCGATTTCCTTCTCTTCTTGTCCCAAGTTCCTCGCATTGTGGAGTTTATTGCAGAGCTACACAACATAACTGTCATGGAAGGAGAAGACGCAATATTTAAGTGTGTGGTTTCTCCAGAGGATGCAAAGTTGGCCTGGTTTAAGAATAGCCAGCCAATTTCATCAAATGAGAAGTTCAACATCTCAAGTAATGGATTATGCCATATACTGCATATCAACAACTGCCAAGTCTCAGATAGCTGCAAGTTGACAGCCGAGGCTGAAGGTGTGATTTCCAGAGCTATCCTACAGGTCCAAGGTAGAATACCATCCATTATTATTTGACTGCTTTACTTGATTTTTCGTTTGCTTACAAATCAATCAGAATACGACTTATGAACATGTATTCTTAGCATCAACCTATGAAGTAACCAATTAACTAATGGGTATTTTTCTACAATTTTCTTCAAAATAATATTTGGAATGCAGAGAGTGCTATATTTTAAGAGCCTGTGCAGGTCTTTAATGCCATGTCAACATGTTTGAGTTTAATAATGACCCTTTCAGACATGCCTGAATTTTTGAAAAGGTGCTTATGATGGCTTGTGCTTAACAGCTTCTCCAGTTAGAATTCCACTCTTAACTGACAGAGACAAGTGTTACTACAGCACATAGCAATGTAGAATGAGGAGCTGTACTACAAGCACATGAAATAATGTCATTCTCATTGGTTCTGCTCGTTGGTTTTCAAATATAAAGACTTTTCTAAAGTGTTCAAATGCTATGGGAAAAGATCTTATCATTTAACCTTATCTGTATTCAGAGGCACAGGTGCTTTTCACAAAGAGCATGGACCCGGTGGTTGCAGAGGAGTTTGGTGAGGCAACACTTGAGGTGGAGGTCAGCCTTGAGACTGCGGAGGTGCAGTGGATGAGACAAGGAGTGGTTATACATCCAGGGTCCAAATTCACCCTGAAGCAGAATGGCCAAAAACGTTCTCTCACAATCCACAAACTCACCCTTTCAGACCGCGGCACCTACAGCTGTGAAACGCTTCATGACCGCACACAAGCCAAGCTCACTGTGGAACGTGAGTCTGCACTACTGCTTTCTTTCTCACTATGTGCTGTTGTTAGCATTTCTTTATGGTGATGGTCCCTCATTACTGCCCGTTGCGATGTTGTTGTCTTAAACAAACTGAATCAAGTGACCAAGAGTAATGCGAGCAGGAGGCAGCTACTTTAGTGACACTGGTTCCACGGTTTGACAGCAGCAAACAGGTGACTGGCACACTACTTACTGAGTCCTGGGGAACAGCTTTCTGTATTGACATTAGATCAGAAGAGTTATGATAATTTAATTAAGCATGCCAAATAAGAACTGGATCAAGAGCTGGTAAAAGGTCCTGGCTAAGTAACCTTTTAATTCCTCTTAGTTGCCTGTGAAACACAGATATTATGAGAGGAGGATAAAAGTTTAATGTGGCTCTACTCATAACTGATTTCCATTTCCTTCAATACATTTATTAGCCAGTCTTATTTCAAACCTATCATACAAGATTTGCAATATCTCTTAACATACATTTTCGAGATAAAAATTTATTTACTCTTTAGAAAACAAGCAATTAATTACCAGTGACATACATTCCTTTCAGGATAGGTCAAGACGATGAAGCTGTGTTGTACAAATGAGCAAATGATGAGAGAAAGTCTGCACTTTGGCTGTTCCTGGCACCAACTATGAATCTGGATCTGTTTTCATTGCAGCTAAATTTATGCACTGGCCTTCAAAATCTAGGGTGGTGTCACCAACTCTCTAAAATAAACCCCTCTTTTCCACGGGGAATGCCTGTCTGCCTGTCTGTTTTGGAAAACTTAAAAAAATGTTGGCATAGCCCTGATTGAAGGCAGGATTTAGTGTATTGCAAACACCAAGCGGACAAAACCGTGCCAACTAATTCAACAACTGTTGCTCTATTTTTTCTCTTTATTACCTTTAACTTTCATCTTAATCTCTCTTTCTTTTCTAAACAATTCTCTGATATCTAATTGCATCACCATTGAAAAATACTTTTTTTGCATTTAACAACCTGTGCTTCTCGCACAGCACGAAAAATCAAGATTCAGAAAGGTCTAACTGAGATCCAGACTTACGAACGAGAGACGGCTTCTTTTGAGGTGGAGCTGTCACATGGCAATGTGGATGGTGTGTGGCAGAAGGATGGGCACATTCTCAAAAACAACAACCGCTTGCGTATGACTGCAAAAGGACGAGTACACAGCCTAACCATCTCCAACCTGACCTTGGATGACACTGGCACCTACATATTCTATGTTGAGAACATCAGATCACTAACAAGATTGGAAGTTAAAGGTACTGTGCAAATGAAAACTATTTTTATAGCAGAAACATAAAAGGGCAGTTCGCCCCAAAAGGAAAATTAAGTCATTATTTACATTATTTAGCAGGTGTTGTTCTAATCCTGTATGCCCTTCTTTCTTTTTCGAACCACAAAAGGAGAAATGTTCTAAAATGTCTTCATCTACATACTGTAATGGCTGTGAAAAGCAACCAGCTACAAACTTGATCACAAAATGATCCCATGCAACTTGTGCTTTCTTCTCTGTAGTAAATATATTTGTTGTGTTCCAGTTGTAGCAACAACAAAATGAGTTTACATGTTCACATCATCAGCTTTCATTCTGACAACTGGAGTTCGGGTCTGGAGATACTCACCTCAGAGAAGAAAGTACACAGATACTTTTTGGTTTTTCTAGGTTTTGTGGTTTGTGTAGGGTTTGTATTAATTAATTATCGCCAGTCACAGTGTAGACACAACATAACGTTACAAAAGCATGGATGAACATTATTTTTAAGGAAGCTCCAGATCTTGCCAGTAAGACAATGTTAGTTTGTTCACTTCATTTTATTGTGGATTTATTTTTAACTAATTATAACTCAATTCTGTTTTTTTATGTAAAAATCTTGCTAACATTCTAAGTAGACATCAGAGAACATTATAAAACTTTTAAAAAATGCAATTCATGACCTCTTTAATATCTTATGCAGGCTTACTTCAAGTAAATTCATCTTTAAAGGATTTTTTTAGACACATAAACTGGAAATTTAGATTTAAAATACTCATCTGCGATTCAGTGTTAAAATACTTTCTAGTTTAAAGTGGAAGGACAACTAAAAGTATGTAATTGATAGGCTGACTTTTATTTGGCTGTGTGGCACCTTTAAAACATTGCTTTGTTTATTTAAGCTGCCTGACATCAACTCCAGGCTCAACCGATGACATGAGTTCAGGGCAGGACAACTCTTATTTTAAAGGGTTATTTATTGTTAGTTTAGAAAACCTGTTTGTGAACTAGTGGTGCAGAAATTACACAAATGCTAAAGTGATTTAGCAGTTCTGTAAGATTTAGCCACTGATTTAAACCACCCGTATCCCTTTAACCATACACCTTCTCTCCAACATCCTACCATACAAAAACGGGCACCCAAAATGATCTGAAACACATATCCAAAATCCTTAAATAACCTATGAAGGTCATGCATATACTCATATTAACTTATAGCGTCAAGATATACAGGCTTGCAATAATCTGTATCTTGTTTCTTAATTGCTTTGGCAACAATTAACATATAAGGGGTGGAATTTGGCCATGATCAACAAGTCGTAGGAGGTAAGACAGTCCAGAGCAATGATGTAAGTCTCAAACTGGTTAAATTTCAGACGCTGATGACAGTACAATGGCATGGACAGACAGCTTTGCTACTGCTCTTACCATGTGTCAGGTTACACATATAAAAAGATACGGATCACATGATCAGACTACAGCTACTGAAACATTTCAAACATTCACAAGCATAAGGTGCCGGTGTAAGGTAATCTCTTCTATGCCAAGTCACTCAATAGGGCTTATCCTTTGGAGTCACAGAGCTGTCACTGAGGATGACAATAACGTGTAAACGCCACAACAACAAAGGACTCATCTCAAAGTCCTCTAGGCACAAAGCTGAGGTATGGTTAAACGATAAGCTCCTGTTGTACTTGACAGATTGATATGTACACAACTGACTCATGTGATCTCAAAAGTCAAACAGGGCAACCAGAGGTAAATTGTCAAAAATAATAAGAAATATTGACTGGCTTTGAAAATCACAGCCTTTCAAATTTGATCAAAATGGTTTTGTTATTGGTTTTGGTTTTGCCTAATAAAATGTGTATATCTAGCATGTTTTCATGTCAAAAGCATTGTTTTCACATAGGCTGACGACTCCTTTGCTTCCTCAGAAATTCCAGTATCAATTCTGAAAAAGCTTGAGGATATCAGGCAACCAGAAGGATCTGGCGTAACCCTTGAATGTGAGCTCTCACGCCACAACGTGGATGTCAAGTGGACAAAGGTAAAATTACATGACAGCCTCAAAAAACTACGGTGGCCGAGAAGTGCAAAACAAATCACAATTCTGAAAACAAAGTAACAAATTACAAACGCAAATGCAAGTCTAAAAAACAAAATAACAATTCAGAAAGCACAACAACAATTCAGAAAACATTATAACAAGTCGTTGGCTTTTTGATGCGATCGGCCCGGGTTCGATCCCGTCTTTTGCCGATCATTTTTTTCCTCCCTTTTCAAATCTCGTATTAGCAATGGATTCTATTTACACTAAGTGAATGCACTTCTCGGCCACCGTACAAAACCCTGTTGTTGCTGTAAATTAAAAATCATAAAAAAGCCCCAAGCCAATAACTACTTATAATTATGTGAAAAACTTCTACAAAATGAGGGGTGGGGGGGTGGGGGGTCTTCTTCTTTCAGAATGAAGTTCAGCTTAAACCAGGAAAAAATCATCGCATTTACTCGATGGGAAGAAAGTGCTTTCTACAGATACTGAAGTGTGAGCTGGGAGACTCTGGTTTATATGTGTGTGATGCTGGGGATGCCACTACCTCCTGTTCAGTGGATATCTATGGTAAGAACAGAAAGTCTTAGATTATCACCACAATAATCTGCAGATTATATACTTTCCTGATTATTTAAAACTAAATCTTAGCTATATCTTAATCTCGCTGCTGAAGTAATTCACTCTAAGTACAACATTGCCATCTACTGGTACAGAGGTGAATTTAACAAAATGGGAAGCATTTACCCTTGATTTGTTTTAAATGAGTACATAATGAAATTATGCAACGCCTTTTTATGTTTATTAACATTTCAACAGAGAGGGAGCTTGAGATACTACAAAGCTTAGAGGATCTGGATATTCAAGAAGGTCAGAATGCAGTGTTCATGTGTGAAGTGTCCCTGGACAATGTGCCCAGAGAGTGGTTTAAGAATGGCGAGAAGATCAAACCAACCAGCACCATTAAGATTCGTCAGGAAGGTTATTGTAGCACCTGTTGCTAAACTTTACCCTCTTCCAAAAATTAACCACAAAATATTTAAATCAGTATCTGATCATACATTTTCTGAACCATTTTTTTTCCTACTTAGGGACAAAGCACTTCCTCCTCATATGCAATGTTAAAGAAGACGATTCTGGAGAGATCAAGTTTGTTGCCAAGAATGTTGAGACTACAGCTTACCTTGAGGTGGAAGGTCTGTATTTAGTTTAAGTCAAGCATTCACTACAAATCCAAAGCTAGTCACCCCCTTTGATGACAAGTCACAGATGCTATGACATTTCAAACCGGTTTCAAACTGGTTTGAAATGTGGCCAACCAGAAATTGGATATTTACACTGTTTTCCGACAAGTGAGAAAGCCTATGGAAGCCCGTTTCTATGGAAGCCCGTTTCCGCCACTGAATTAAAAAAAAAAAAAAAGGTAATTGTGACTTTTTATCTCACAATTCTGACTTTTTTTTCACAGAATTGTGAGATATAAACTCGCAATTGCGAGTTATAAAGTCAGGATTGCGAGATATAAATTCAGAATTCTGACTTTTTTTCTCAGAATTGCGTGATATAAACTCGCAATTGCGAGTTAAAGTCCAATTTTGAGGGGGGGGGAAGACTGATATGTTCTCAGAAATGCGAGTTTATATCTCACAATTCCGAGAAAAAAAGTCAGAATTGCGAGAAAAAAAGTCAGAATTGTGAGTTTATATCTCGCAGTTCTGACTTTATTTCTCAGAATTGCGACTTTATGTCTCGCAATTGCGAGTTTATATCACGCAATTCTGAGAAAAAAAGTCAGAATTGTGAGATAAAAAGTCGCAATTACCTCTTTTATTTTTTATTCAGTGGCGGAAACGGGCTTCCATAGAAAGCAGCAATGACCAACAACAACCAAAAAAAAAAAAAGAAGAAGTTTTCAAAGCACTGTTTCATCTATATATATTTAGGCTATATATTTTTTTTTTTCAATTATTGCATTTTCAAGAATTAACTTACAACTGACTTAAAACTACAACTTTTCATTTCTACAGCACTACCAGCAAACATTGTGAAACCACTTCAGGACAAGACTGCTCTGGAAAAAACCCGCGTCATACTGGACTGTACTGTGACCAATCCGCGTTGCAGCATTCGCTGGTATAAGGGACCGAATGTCATCCTGCCCTCAGAGCGCTTTGAGATCTGCAGTGAAGGGTGCTATCGAAAACTTGTGATTCAGCAGGTGTTGCTAGAAGATGAGGGCACCTACAGTGTCCAAGTTGGAAACTACACATCTTCAGCTAAACTAACTGTTGAAGGTGAGGCAAATTCAGCCCTTTTACACCAATTATGGATTGATTGACAGTCATATAAAAAAATTAGAAAGAAAGAAAAAGAAAAAAAAACTGTAGTTCTTTGAGCTGTTCATTTAGAGTTAATGATCAGATTTGTTTGATTATTATATGGAGCCACATTGTATGCACATTGTTTGCATAACAAACCAATGTTTTCAGTCAGTATATATATATATATATATATACAGTATATATATAGAGAGAGAGAGAGAGGCTATAGCCTATATATGTATAATTTAAAAACGTGACTACATTCATCGTGGTTGAGGGAACGTAAATGGAAAGTTATTTAAAAATTATAATACATTTTAAATCAGGAATATGCTACCTAGCCTATAGAAAGAGATTATGGCAAAGATTCAAAACAATATTTATCCATCTTTTGTACTGTACATTATAATGTTAAAAATTCACTTAAAGCATATACAGTAAACATCATCAAATTGTTTTGGATAGAATTTCAATAGGCTATTCCTGCATCCCTACACGAACATATATCAACAAAACCTTTTATTATATATTTGCTATGTCTAATGACAATAATCTTTTCGGATGACAAGTCTTTTCGGATGTTGCAACAACTTAAACCAAGCAATCACTTCCCTATTAGGTGGGACGTTCTTAATTAAAACCAAACGCGTTTCTTGGCACGAAGACTAATCCGACATGAAACCTTGTGTCACACACCTAATCTCATGAGAAATTACCTAATTGTCTTAATATTCGAGCGCTTACTCGACGCCAAATACATTTTAACATGTTTCATAGCAAAATTACTCAAGCAATTTATATCTAAGTACTTTAGACCAGTGTTTCCCAACCGGGGTGCAGTGTAAAAAAAGTCATTTTTTTAATATTTTAAATTGCTAAAATGTTCAAAAAAGCATTTATTATATAATATCCATTTCTGATGTCGCCAATAATTAGAGATGCACCGAAATTTCGGCTGCCGAAAATTAGTTAACCGCTCAGGTTTCACTTTCACGTGGTGTGACGCTCTGTGTATTATCCCGCTCTATGCGTGTGCGCTCCGCTCAGTCGCTCCACTCGTATACCGTTCATGCTCATCGGAACAGCAAAGTCCACTCAAAAATCGAGCCAACAGGAAACATCGATGTAGTACAGTATTGTTTCTGTCTGCAATAGCCTTACTGTGTTGTAACATGGTGTGGTATATGGGCAACTCTGGTAACGCTGCCCTCTCATTCATAGATCTGCTAACTGCTATGTTATGCTCACGTGTTCTAATAATAATCGTTTTCTAGGACTAAACATTATTCGGATAATTGGTAAAAAAAAAAAAAAAACTAAATCTCTTAATTGCCCTACTGTTAGACCTACCTGAAAAACTAAAAAACAATTTATTTAATTCGAAGGCCTGTCGTTATTTTTTACTTGTGCTATCATTATTAATTTCTTTATTTGTTCTTATTTTATTACTATAAGCTATCTTGTGCTACTGCACCAAAATTACCCCACTGTAAAATAAAAAAAACACTGAGTGAGCAAAAATTTGTGAGATAGCTAGTTATAATGGTAATTAAATAATGTTTACATATGTATAAAAGCCTACATTAAAATCTGTCATATAAATTGGTCTCTTCATTAGAAATTAGCCTACTGATTGCCACCATTGATGGACAAATGTTTTAAATAATATTAAAAATATCTGTATGACATTATATTCTGCAGTTCTTCCCTGTTGTACCGAATATCTATACTTTTCAAATTATCATATCGAAGTTAGAAATTCAAATATTGTGACAAAATTAATTTTGTAGGGTGCCACAAGTTTGTTAAAATTTCCAAAGGGTGCCGCGACTAAAAAAAAGTTGGGAAACACTGCGATAGACGATAGTATCGTGTATCGACGATAGTCAGAGATATCGACTATAGCAGATGTCTTTGTCGATAGTCAAGACGATATTAGGCTCATTCTCCTATAAATTTTTTTTTTTATAATATTAAAAATATCTGTATGACAGTATATTCTGCAGCTCTTCCCTGCTGTACCGAATATCTATACTTTTCAAAGTATCATATCGAAGTTAGAAATTCCAGTATTGTGACAAAACTAATTTTGTAGGGTGCCACAAATTTGTTAAAATTTCCAAAGGGTGCCGCGACTAAAAAAAGGATGGGAAACACTGCTTTACGAATAAATCTCTGGCCTGCTTTGGGCGTTCAATTTACCCTCAGCCCCCAGTCATTCAACTATAGGCGCCAAAAGTTCTCTGCAGTTACTACAATTAACCGGCAGATGGCGATGTCTCCCTTTTACATCTACAGTACCTATAGACCAGGGGTGTCCAAACTCGGTCCTGGAGGGCCGGTGTCCTGCAGAGTTTAGCTCCAACTTGCCTCAACACACCTGCCTTTAAGTTTCTAGTATGCCTAGTAAGAGCTTGATTAGCTGGTTCAGGTGTGTCTAATTGGGGTTGGAACTAAACTCTTCAGGACACCGGCCCTCCAGGACCGAGTTTGG
>NW_015663506.1:374182-377388 GCF_001515625.1 Sinocyclocheilus rhinocerous
GCTTATCGCTGGGTGACAAGCTCTTGTAATATGCGGAGAACATTTTGAAAATTACATCTAATCAATATAATTTATAATCTTTTTAAACCTAACTATTTTGTACCGTATCCGTGAAATTCTCTAGCCTTAAAGGCTATATCTCCCGGGTTTTCTGCAACCATGATGCGCGCGCATCCTGATTGTTTACAAACCTATAATTGGTCTATACGCTTGCTGAGAGTACCACAAAAAAAGTGAGGGCATTTCATTATTAATTAGCCTAAAATCTAATTCAAAACATATCTGCCAAGCTCTTAAAAATGTCATATTCATATTTATGTTGGTTTCATACATTTAAAAAAAAACATCTACAATTTTCAAAATGATTTGCTAAAAATGTAAAATAACGCACATATATGTCATGACAAAAAAAAAAAGGCTATCTGCACGTTAGTGATTTTGCTCAATTTGACTGTGAAATACTGATTTTGAAATATGAATAGTACTATATAGGAACTGCTTCTTTTTTTTAAATAAATAATAATAATAAAACATTGCATTGACAGTATAGCTGAGACAATTTAACATGCCTATGGATTGGCACTTCTTCTGTTGAAACAGCTCTGTCAGTCCTAATGGTGAGAGAGCTGCAGCACGTGGATGTGACAGCTCCTGCAGATGCATGCTTTGAATGTGAAGTCTCTTTGCCTGTGGCCAAGGCACCTACCTGGACCCTGAATGGGGAGACACTGCATCCTGGTCCTAAAGTTGTGGTGGAGAAAATGGGAACCATTCATAGGCTCATTCTCAAACAAACATCCGAAGACATGAGCGGCACAGTGTGCTTTATCACAGGGAGAGTCAAAAGCACTGCACATCTGCAAGTCATAAGTAAGTTGTATATTTTGTTATAGTAGATAATGCATGTTTATATATTGCCAAGTAAAAGTTTACAATATGTGCTTATATACTGTACATATATACTGTAGAATTACCTTTACTCCGAATAGGAGATGTTTTTGATGCCTATTCTTAGACATGGAGTCTGGACTTGTTTTAATAAGAACTTGATACACACTAATAGCTTGGGGCCATGTGATTTACATTGGTATCCAGCTGAGGGTAAGGGTTTATCAAGTGACTGCTGACTTATTAATCTTTCTATTTTTCTTTTTGGCAGGTAACCACTGAGAAACAACACATAAGCACTTACAGTGCATAATGCTCAACTACGCCACTATTTAAATACAAAAATACCAAATGAAATTATGAAACTATTAACTGTTTTAATGTGTCTGAAAGAGATAGGTCTATCTTTAATTTATTTGAAATGCAAATTTAAAATCTTTATTATGCTGTTTTACACATCATTTCCTGCTCTTCATGGTTTACCAATCATTACATAATAATTTTTCAGTTTTTCTAAATTTATGATCAAACACATTGTGCTTTATAGGCTACACAAAAAATGAACAACACCAGGCCAGACACCCAGACATGTAATTCACCCATGTTGTTACTGCTTAAATTTCTTGCACAGTAATTTGGTATTTAATTTTGAAATTTGTGTACTACTGTATATCCTTGTATAGATATCCTTTGTGTTGTTTTTTTCATTCTTGTTTTGTGGGATGCAGATTAAAGTGAGGTTACGGCGAAATAAAAATGTGCAGGGCCAAAGATGATCAAAAGAGGGTTTGGGACGGAAAGTAACTTCAGCATATATAACAAATACACTGAATTCAAGAATACAGACGTTTTACAAAGTAGGGAAACATTTACAAATAAATGAAAACGGTTTTGATAGTTTTAGTTGTTTGCTTCTGTTGTAATCAGAAGGTATGTCACAATTCTTGCCTTTTACTGAAGTATCCGAATAAAGTGCTGCAATTTTCCCTTGTTAAGCAATATCTTTCAATAAAATTTAAAAACTAATTTTCTTGAGGAGTGTTCTATTGTCTCTATTTTAGTGAACAGTCAATACTGTACTGACCAGATGTCCCTCTTCAAGATCAACACTGCTGTCTACTGGTACTGCAATCCAGAAAGCAAAGTTTTGTACATGACTTACATTCTCTGTTCATTTACCTACTTATCTTCGCGCGCTGTTCCAAACCGATAGGCCTATGACTTTCTTAAACTATTTAAACTTTCTTTCTATAAACATTTCTATATTTTACCAGTGCATTCTCTAGTATATTACAGAAAAAAAATGATGATGTATGTATGATGATGATAATAATAACAAAGTCATTGGGGTTAATTAAGTTATTTGTAATGGCTTGTAGCTTAACAGGTCACAAACACCAGGAAGTTTTTACTTGCTTTGTCTTCATTTTGTAGCCAACCTCTATAACCACTGAACTCGATTGTCTGAATCATAATACCTCAATTAATGTATTTTTTAATTACATACTACATACCACATCCCAGAACCCTAGTTTTAGAAGCACTTAGAAAAGGCCAAGGGAAAGAAATCTCACCTTATTTTTCAACGCGGAAGTAAGCCATTTTCTGTGAATGTGCGAGACTTCCGGTTCATTAGCCGCTGTGAAATAACGAGAAGAATAACAAAGCACGGTAAAAAATGGTTAGCACTACAAACCAGTGCGTGTTCATCGTTAAGACGATACATTAAAATAATTTGGTAAGACACACCAATTTGCAATATCAAGCAGCAAAACGAGCTGTTTTTACATCGAAAAATAGCTGGAAGCAATGACACCGGAAGCCAGACACATAAAATTTACAAATGGTCGCCTCGTACGCTCTTATGGGTTGGGATTAGTCTCAGCCTCAGACTTCACGCCCACATATGGCACACAAAAGTGGAAACACTTCAGGAGTTTCGAAGTCGTCATCGGATTGGCTGAATTATACAGGATATCCGGGAGACGTGTGTGTCGCGTTCTTTAACATTCCGCCTGGAAACAAAGACGCCGTGACGCCAAACCCCCTCATGAAAGAAGAAAGCCGTCTTGACGGTCTTGTTTACAACTGTGACCAGGAGCGCTTATCAGGATCAACTAAATGCTGGATTTTCAAAAGTATGTGAAAAATTTAAAGTTCGCGGCACAGAATCTTTAAAGGGGTCATATGATGCTGCTAAAAAGAACATTATTTTGTGTATTTTGTGTAATGAAATGTGTTTATGCGGTTTAAAGTTTAAAAAACACATTATTTTCCACATACTGTACATTATTGTTTCTCCTCTATGCCCCGCCTTT
>NW_015663506.1:378764-379275 GCF_001515625.1 Sinocyclocheilus rhinocerous
TGTATAGTAATTATATTGTACTCTCTCTCCATATATATATATACACACACACACACACACACACTAAGCAATAAATGATCAAATGTGTCCGCATTCAAATGTACCGTCTGTTCCTGTTTCCATTGACACCGCGAACCATGCAGCTTCTTATTTTATTTGATTTTTTATAATCTTTTAAATATGTATTATATAAAATAGGACGCTGCGCTACGGCTAAAATGAGTGCTTCCTCCATTTTTGAATTTCTGTACAGAGAGGTCACACAGTGACGTATCGATCTTCTACTGGTCACACGTCTTCACATGATGCGAATTCGCAGGTCAGAGTTCACCAAACTTGAACTTTGAAACGCAGCGAAATTTTTCGCATGAGCTTGCGTTTCCGGTCTGACGCATTTGCATGCGTATGAATGGAAGTCAGTGGAACGAAAAGTGCAGTGTGACCACCCCTTCAGGCACACCTGTGCAATAATCATGCTGTCTAATCAGCATCTTGATATGCCACACCTGTG
>NW_015663506.1:379285-406659 GCF_001515625.1 Sinocyclocheilus rhinocerous
CGTCTGTTCCTGTTTCCATTGACACCGCGAACCATGCAGCTTCTTATTTTATTTGATTTTTTATAATCTTTTAAATATGTATTATATAAAATAGGACGCTGCGCTACGGCTAAAATTAGCGCTTCCTCCATTTTTGAATTTCTGTACAGAGAGGTCACGCAGTGACGTATCGATCTTCTACTGGTCACACGTCTTCACATGATGCGAATTCGCAGGTCAGAGTTCACCAAACTTGAACTTTGAAACGCAGCGAAATTTTTCGCATGAGCTTGCGTTTCCGGTCTGACGCATTCGCATGCGTATGAATGGAAGTCAATGGAACAAAAAGTGCAGTGTGACCGCCCCTTCAGACGGTGTTTCAGTACTGCCCCGCCCCCTTGCCAAAGCAGCAAGTTTAGTTAAGGATGGCGTCAATATTGCCATCTCAATTTGAGCCGGATTCAGACCCAGAGAATTTTGAACAAGAGGATCGCTTAGAACCTTTGCACGCACGGATATTGCAAGACATATTAGAGTGGTAACATTATTGTTGTTTTTTTGGCTAAATCACGTTTTAGATAGGATGTCAACAACCGCTTAAAAATAATCTGCATTTACTATGTACAGATAAGCACATATGTATTATTTTTATTGTTATTTAATTCTAACATTATAACATGAATTGCAGTGAAACTGTTATACAGTTACCATAGTCCAGTGTTTCCCAGGCGGCATATATATATATGCAAACTCATTCTCTGCCAGCAGAAGGCACTGTTGGAGTGGTAGAGATCAAGTTTTCCCCAGTAACGGCTGTACACAATACTGCGCTCCACTCAAAAAAACACTGCTTTATCAGACATTACATGCAAGATTAAATGAAAATGACATCCAGTTTTCTGAAGTCGGTTTCCTTGAGAAATACAGTGATATAAAAACACCCGCACTCAATGTATGGGAAACACTGTAGATTTGTAATTCTGTAATTCTGCAGATTACATCATTGTCCAGTATTGTACTGTCAGCAATTTATTATAAAAACGTTTTCATAATTGTAACATACATATTTACATACATAATTATTCAGATTCCCTCAGATCGCGTCTTTGATAATTCACACTGCGTGATTGTCACTCGCGTGAACGAGCACCGATTTGCTTCCGATGTCGGGCATTTGTCGGCGATTTCGCAAAACCTGTCGGCGAGTGAAAAATCGGGCTAATATCGTGCAGTGTGAACTCGGCATAAGTTACAACTAAAGCCTGGCTCACACTATAGGATTTTTAGCCCGATTTAACCCCGATTTCCCCCTCCTGAAAATCTGAGCAAAAATCTTGTCGAGCCCCTCGATCGGTCCCAATGTTCGGCGCGGATTATCTGGTAATGTGAGGCATTCACCGATCGAGCTGACATTTACACTCACGTACATATTAAGAGAAATAACAATATATGAATGAACGTACTTTGTTTCTTTTTTAGCACGTCTTCAACACCCCATCTACAGCGCGCCTCTGCCCTTCGGTCCGTGTTGCGCATGTCAGATGAAATAATAAATAAATGGCATTTCTTATGTTTTCTTCTTCTTTCGGACGGTATTTATTGATCCTTATTTATTTCAATTACAGTTTCTGAATGTTATTTACATATAAAAATAGCTTACATATAGACTAATGTTATTAATGTATCGTTTTTAATGGAAGCTTGTTTATATTTTTACCGTTAGTAGCCTATACGTGAGGCAAAATAAGTTGGAATGAAGGATAAATCAAAATTCATAGCATTTAAACAAGTTCTGCTCGCGTATTTGAAGGTTTCTATTGGATGATTTAGGGTAAACGTCATATTATGCGACTAGCATTACTTAATGGAGAGCTTACGAACGACTTACTACGTCCTGCCTTACGAAAAACTGGTGCAACCAAATAATATATAGATTTAGTTACAAACTAGCTAGTAGTTACTAAGCCTCTAGTGTGGACTTAACGTTCTAATTTAAGTAAGAACTTACGAATGGCTGGTGCAACCCTACCCAGAAGCATAAGTAGATCTTAAGAAACCATTGCAACATTGTTACTATTTATAAAATTAATTCTGAAAAATGCATCACTGGTTTCCACACAAATATGAAGCAGCAATAATAAATGTTTCTTGAGCAGCAAATTATATTAGAATTATTTCTAAAGGATTATGTGACACTGAAGACTGGAGTAATGATGCTGAAAATTCAGCTTTGATCACAGATGCATTTTAAATTACATTTTAAAATATATTAAAATAGAAAATTGTTATATTTCACAATATTGCTGCTTTTACTGTTTTTTTGTCGTTGTTGTTTTTTCAAATAAGTGGTCTTGATGAGCATGAGACTTAAAAAATTACAAAATCTTACTGACCCCAAACTTTTGTGTGCATGTAATATTTATTTTAAATTGGCTAGTTTGTGCAAGTAAACTTATTTAAACTGGTTGTTAAAAGTTCAAATGGATTGTGTTATGTTCTGTAATTGCGGTTAATAAATCCGTCAGAAAAAAAAAATGCTAAAGTTTCACCTTTAGGGGTAAAACAGCCTGGCAGCCTTTTACAAAAATTAACCATGGTTTTATTACAGTAACCACAGTTTACCACAGTATTTGTAGTAAAACTGCAGTAACCACAAATTTACCATGGTAATAATAATAATAATAATACATTTTAGTACTTATGTAACACCATGTTTATTTTTCTTGAGGTACCCTCAAAGGTGCACCTTTGTAACTTATCTACCCTTAAAGCATGCATACTTGTATGGTACTAATATACTCCCTTTTAGGGGTATAGTTGCACCTTTGAGGTTACTGCTCCAGTAAAGGGCTAAAATACAATTATAGTATATTTTATTTCTGACAGTGTAAACAAAAAAAGGCCTATAAAATGTTACAAAAAAAAAAACATGGCTTTAAAATCTAATATTAAAGAGTATAATTATGGATTATATTCTTTTAATATTTTAAAAGATCAGTTTAGTTTAGAGTTATCGTATCGATATCGACGATACTGGGCTTGAAAATATTGGTATCGGATCGAAAATAAAATAAGAGGTATCGCCCATCCCTACTTACGGGAAAAATATGATGGATTAAAATAAAAGTCCCGTTTAGAAACATATAAGCGATCAAAAATCTTGGCATTAAAAAAAAAGCACTGTACATTTTCAGGAGGAAAAAAAAAAGCCAAAAGGTAATATGTACAACTTTAGGTAATGTGTATGTTTAAAGTAATATATACCTTTTAGGTATCCAATAGTGTATCACCGTATCCAAAAATAGTGACCAATTAGTTTTTATGGCTCTTAGTTATTTTAAGTTATATATTACATTTTCCCACCGACTTGAAATTAAATTTGTGGTTTTCTGTTTAAATGTATTAACATTTGGTTAAAGATTATTTGCATAGGGCATTTCATCTTTGTAAAAAAAAAAAAAAAGAAAAGTTCTTTATGTAACGCTAGAGGGAGCCATAAGCTTTCAAATAAATGTAAGAATAGGCGCAACCTAAGTTTTAAGGCAGCAAGTTTTTAATTCCAGTCTTCATTTTTCTTAATAATGCCCCGAGTACCTATGAAAAGACTTGTTGTAGAGCACATTAAAATAGGCTATGAGGAACCTGACTACTTGCTCATTGTAGATGATACACAAGTGAAACAATTCACAAAGCTACAAGCACTGAAGCCTACCTACCCACTATCACATTTTTGTTCTGGAGAACAAAGAAGTATTACACGTTTCTAATTCAACAATTACACGTTAAGCGAAATGCATTTGTGGCCCCTCTCATGCATCTGTGAGAATATTGAAAAGGCGGCGTATTATTCAAAACAAGCACTACCAAGAATATTACATAACCTCTGAAAAACATGGGCCTGGGTTGGTCCTGTTGCATAAGCAGACTAGTGTGAGAAGTCCTACTGAGATTGATGAATAGTCAGACCTCGGAGAATGTACCAAGTCAGACATGCGATTCAGTAACATGTTCTCTACTGCATAATCAGTTTCAAACGCTGAAAGACTCAATGTACTCACATATAAATTTAGGCTTAAGTTCGTTGATGTTTCATCATTTCTTAGAAACAGTGGATTTTAAGTAACATTTTGCATGACTGACATTGAGTATTTTTTTCATTTCTTCACGAAATTAGCTTTTGGTTCAAAAAGGTAAAAATACCTTTAAAGGCTTTCATAATGATTTATGTTAACTCATTTTGTAGAAGACAACCCAAATAACGTATACACAGACCGTGTTACTACTGGAAATAATACCAGAATAAAATACAGGGTTTGATTCAAGTACAAAAGAGAAAAATCAGTTGTGCTTTTTAAGAATCAAATAACACTCAAGCTGCTCTTTAAACTTTTATGAATAACAAAATCTTTTTTTTTTTCTCTCCATGGCACATCACTACTTTCATTAATATCACAAATATAGAGATGGCAAATGTTCCGCCATCACCAAATCGATTTAAAAAGTCAAACACTGAAAAATGGACAAAACACCAGTATTAAAAACCATAACATCATCTTTCCACTCTCTCCCGGACACATGAACATCACCGTTATGTCTCGAAACATCAATATTGGCACTTGCAAAACAATCAACTCAGATAGTGCTGAGCAAGTATACGATCCCCATAAGGAAAACCATCCATATTAAATGGCAACTAACAAGAAGGCACGTCAACTGCACATTAACAGGGGCTCTCCAGTCCACAGTACGGCATGCCTACGCCAATGCCAAAATCACTTTCTCAATGAACCATCTGACAGCTTAGTGATCTAATGGAGAGTTAAGGCATTACAAGTCGAACATCTGTTTCCACTGACAAATCAAGATTTGATTCCAGTATTCTTTACTCGTCTTGATTAATATAAACACACAAATGGCATACTGTGATGAATTTAAAACCATACAGTATCAGACAAACTGATTTCGTAAATAAGACCACCTTGATATCGTCTGACGAATTTTTGCTACAGTAATTTTAAGGCCACGGTGAATGACCTCGCATTAGACAAAATAAAGCATACTGTATATGATTCAAAAGGTGCATTAGCTTAACCTTCGGAGTGAAAACGGGCCGTGGGACACAACAAGTGCTGGACCAATTTCCCTTTCTTACATCTGTTGCTTTGTGAAACTTGAATTTCAAGTGCTGGCTGATTGCATCACGAGTCGTTCTTATCTGATTTAGAAATTGGAGGAGGAAAAGAAAAAACATGATTTTTGGAAAAATAAAGGGATAATGAACGCTTGTTTTAGAGTCCAATAAAGCTGGCTAGATAAAAAAAAGACAGCATATTATTCCATGTGATTGCCATTTATGGTTTTGTCCTCACTTGAGATCTTGAAGTAAACTCATTGAACACAGGGAATGAGGGAAGTTTAACTCAAGATATAAACCCAAGAAGAGGAAGTCATTTTCTTAAAAAAAACAAACAAAAAACAATCTTCTCAAATAACCAACCAAAGAGGACAATCAACGGTTTTTTCATTTTAACAGGGCTTCCCTTAACCATGAAAATGAAAGAGTTGCAAAGGAGTAACACGTATTTGGGTGAATCGCACAAAAACATGCATAGGCCACATTTCCCCCTAAAATCAAGAGTAAAATAAATACAAAATATTATTTGCATAAAGAAAACGAAAGCGTACTTTGACTTTTTTTTTTTTTTGCATTGCGAAATTAATTTTATGACAATTAAACAATTTGTCCCTCATTATTACCATAACACATCTGAATATTTTGCTCTTTTTTTTTTTTCTTTTTGTAATTTTCTTTATTATTCACAACGGTGATTTTTATTAGATTACTGTAATACAGTACTTTTTGCATAAACAAGCATAAATTAAAGGCAGTCCAACAAATACAACCATAATGTATAAATACAATACAATTTAAATAATTTTTTTTTTTTTTTTTTTACACATTACAGTAAATATAATTTTGCATTATGGCAAAATTTCGAGGGAATGTGCTTAGTTGTCAAAATAATGTCACAAAGTCATAAAAAAAAGCATCTCTTTCATTTTCTTTAAGCAAAATATAATTTCTATTATTTGACTTCAGGGTGAAATATGCTCTTGCTCGCTTTCCTGAGATTCACGCAATTGAGTGTTAAAACAATCAGCTTCTTATTTTATGCACGTAATAGCTAAAGCAGTCCTTCACAGTTCTGTCATTCGACTTCTTTTTCTCGATCAAACATCATGTGAATGGAATTCTGGGTAGGTGATGAGGACTGAGCTAGTGGCTGGTCCTGTTAGGGGGAAGCAGTGTGGTGCTCCGAGCCCAGCAGCCTCCCTGGCCCCATAGTGACAGCTGCCCTTAGTGTCGTGCTAGCTAGTAGTCCTCTGCTGCTTCAGCACAGTGTAGACATTATCCACTTTACTCAGTCTCTCGAAGAAAGGGATGAGATCCAGCAGCTCTGTGTCAGACATGTCATCAAACCAGGAGGCTACAGGTACCTAAACATGACAGAGAAGAGTTTCTGTTAAAAAAATGATACGAGTAGTGGGACAAAGCGACAAACAATTGACAAATAAATTCTCAGAAGGTTTAGCAGGCTAAGCACTGCGCATAATATATCGTGAGACCCAAAGCAGTTATATGTGCAAAAGAAGAAAGGAAGGCAGTAACGTACAGCATTGTCTGGGTGGAAGATGTAGGAGGCTGGCGAGTTGTCCACAATGATGACTTTGTTGAGATCCCTGCCTAGACGGCTTAGGTCCTTGACATAATTTCCACGGTGGAACACACAAGATTCCCGGAAAAGACGGCTTCGGAAAGCTCCCCATTTGTCCAGCAGATCCGAGACGGGATCAGCATACTAGAAAAACAGAATGCCGGTAATGTGATGGACACGGTTAGACAGAGGGGCAAAAAAGTGCCAGTATCAAGAACAAAACATGGAAACACCTCTCTACAATATGGTGTGATTCTAAGATTTAAGTCGTTTGTGATGACTAGATAAAGAATACATAAATAAATCTATAAATATTTGCACTACCAGTCAAAAGTGTTTAATGTTTTTTAAAGAAGTCTCTTCTGCTCACCAAGCCTGCATGTATTTGATTCAAAATACAGCAAAAACAGTAAAAATTTGAAATATTTAAACTATTTAAAACTACTATTTAAAAGAACTGGTTTCAAGTTCAAGTTTATTTGTACAGCGCTTTTCACGATACAAATCATTGCAAAGCAACTTTACAGCAAATTAAGTTTCTACAATATTTAGTGGTAGCTTATCAGTGGTGACTGTCAATTAATGTACATATGGCAGAAATGTACGGAAAAATCAATTAAAGACGTAATAAAACAGACGATGAACACTATTAACAGCAATTATTATATGATGCAATCAAGCTTATAGCAAAATGTGGTAGTTCTGTATGATTTTCAATTTGAATACATTTTCAAATGTAATTTATTCCTGTGATTTCAAAACGGAATTTTTAGCATCATTACTTCAGTCACATGATCCTTCAGAAATCATTCTAATATTTTGATTTGCAGCTCAAAAAACATTAATTATTATTATGTTCAAAACAGCCGAGTTTAAATATTGATAATAATTATAATAATAATAAATGTTACTTGAACAGCAAATCAGTATATTAGAATGATTTCTGAAAGATCATGTAACTCTGAAGACTGGAGTAATGATGCTGAAAATTTTGCTTTGATCACAGGAATAAATTACATTTTAAAACATATTCAAATAGTAAGCTTTTTTTTTTTTAAACAGTAAAAATATTTCACAATATTACTATAATATATCTTAAATATAGAGAGAGTAAAAAAAAATAAATAATAAAAATCAATGACTTTAAGATATAAGATGTATACCAAGACACATTAAGACAGAAGATATGTATAGAGTAAAAAGTAAAAAAAACTAAAATAAATAAATGACTAAGATATAAGATATATATCAAGATATAGTAAGATATATTGAGAGAGTGAAAAGTAAAAAAAAAATCATTGACATGAGACATAAGATATATTAAGATATATTAAAATAGAATACAGAGGATATATATAGAGAGAAGAGTAAAAAGTCATAAATTTAAGAAGTCAGTGACATTAAGGTATAAGATATTAAGAAATATATTTAAAAAAATGAACAGCAAAACAATTTACAAAAAAAAGTTGACCAAAAAAATATAACATTATCTATGAAATCAGATCAAATAAATATATTAACCTGTATTTTTGTTACAGGTCTGCAAAAGTCCATTTTAAAATAAATCTTTTTCCACAGAACCTTGTAACATCTATAAACTGATACATACTGTAAGTGCTGTTAAATCCTATTTATTAATAAACTTAATACTGAATACCTTGCATAGTGCATTAGCATTTATTACCTTGGCTAAGCTTGCAGTGAATAAGACGCACTCGAACAGTTCCCCCATTCGTTTGAGGAACTCATCAACATGAGGTCTCTTCAACACATACACCTACAGAGACAGTTCAAATATGAGTCATTCCTGCAAAGCATTCAATTCAGCTACTATCTGAAGGGTTAAAACCAGCATATGAGAAAAACCGGCGCTAAATCAGGTCACAGTCATGAAGACACATTACTAAATAAATAAGATTTATATTAGCCTGCATCTTGATTTGATGCTTCATATAACGATGAGTTTTATACGATCGTAGAATGATAAACCCTGTTTTAAGAGACGCAATAAAACGGGTTGTTTTACTCTAACAACTAGGTCAGCCAGGCTCGTTTATGAAGCTGGTGGTCTCATTCCTGAACCAAGTCATCCCGAATAGGCTTTCCTGACATCACAAGCCTATCCTGGATTACTTGAAACAGGCCAAAGCCTTGTCTGTCAGACGTCTTCAGTCCCGTGGTGTAACCGGGGCCGTTGGCCTTTAAAGGGCCAAGGCACCATACTGTAATAAACATTTCAAGGACGCTGGTAAATAAGTAGCCACGTTGGCATTTACAACAAGAAGCTATTTTACAGTAAAAAATACAGTATAGGCTCTTATGTCACAGACATTAGCATACAAATAAAGACTGGAATTGCATGTCAGCTATACAAAACTATTTATTATGTTTTGTATCTTATTATATTATGTATCTCTAGTCTGTTAGTAGAGAAGAAATTTAGTTTTATGAGTAATATATGTAGGGCTGGCAGGTGTGACGGTATGTACTGTATGATGGACAGTAAAATGTGTCAACTGGTAAAGATTTTATTTGATATTCTATACCTTTGCCTAAATATTTATTGGTGGACAGGGTTGCTTCATATTATTTAGAGCTATAAAGTCACATGGAAAAATGCAAAACACGAAGCATGCATGGCGTGTCTAGAATTTCAAGAACATTTTAAAGAATTATCAGTTTTGGAATACTAGTTTAACTGTTTGAGTTTTTTGTTTTAACTCCGGTATTAGACAATGTCGCACTTTCATTTGTTATTCCAACAAAATAAAGAAATTAAATAGAAAAAAAATTGTAAATTATTTAATTCACTGGACTGTTAAAAAAGTCTTTACCAAATGGTTAATATATAAACAGTTTTTCCATTGAACTGTCGGAAAAAAAAATTCTTATAAAAAAATAAAACAGCATATAGCATGTACACTACCGTTCAAAAGTTTGGGGTCAGTATACATTTTTTTAAAGAAATCTCTTGCTCACCAAAGTTGCATTTATTTGACAAAAAATACAATAATATTGTGAAATATTATTACAATTTAAAATAACTGTTCTTTTTAATATATTTTAAAATGTAATTAATTCCTGTTAGAGCGAAGCTGAATTTTCTGCATCATTATTCCAGTCTTCAGTGTCACACAACGCTTCAAAAATCATTCTAATATGCTCATTTGGTGCTCAAGAAACATTTCTTATTATTATCAGTGTTGAAAACAGCTGTGCTGAAACCAAATTTGGTACTGACTTAAACTAAATATTTTCTAACAGTTTAAGTCTTTACTGTTATTTTTGTCCTTGCTGACAAAAAAAGTATTACCGTATTGTCCAGAATATAAGACGATGTTTTTTTCTTGGAAATACATCTGAAAAAACGCGGTCGTCTTATATTCAGGGTCTAGACTTTGACATGTCAATAATATACCCACAACAATAGGTGGCGCCAAATACGCATAAAACGAGTGTGCCATGAAATACGTAATGTAATGCGTGTTGTAAAGATCGCAAAGGTACATTTGGAAAAAGGGGGGTCGTCTTATAATCAGGGTCGTCTTATATTCGGGCCAATACGGTAATTTCTTTAAAAAAAAACACAATTTCACTGACTCCAAATTTTGCACAGTAGTTCACAATTAACATTATGCAAATACACCATGGTAAATCTTTGGTCATACAGCCTAACCCAAACAGGGTGTATTAGTTATAGACATTAGTATCCATAAGGGGGCATAAGGTAGCTCTTTTAGCACTAGCATTCCATAAGCAGAGGAAGATCAAGTGACTGACTGCAGCTGGGATGGGATTGCAAAGCTGCTGGCCAACCAATTCTTCATCGAAAAGTACACAGTGCACACACAGTCTGAAACCGACTCTGTCCTACGTTTACAGAATGAGTATCTCAAGACCTGCAGGCTCTTCCGGATTCATTACCAAGTGTACAGATGACACTGATTTAAATAACATAACATATGACATGGAATCAGAATCCAGCAAATTAAAATGTGAAGCAAAAACCAAGATGGCAGGAATGTCTGGCAACTCAAAACAGACTGAATGCATTATTTTACAAGCAAAAAGTTTTGACATTGAACTATCAAATTCATGCATAGGCTTTTCAAAACATGCTAAAATAAATTAGCAAGTGTCTCCCCTAAGAAAAAGGTACCTGATCTATGGGTGGAAGACAGAATTCACAATCACAGTCCTCTGGGTACTCTTCATCTTCAGATACATCACTCTCCTCATAAGAATAACTCTGTTCACTGCTTTTTTGGTCGGACTTAAATAACGTGTCTTGTTCAGATGCTTCACTTCTTGCAACTTGATGTATAAGTTCCTCTAATTTTTCATTTTTCTGGTTCTTCTCAGACAGAACATCTGTTCCAGGAGGATGAAGGAGCCCAGAGGTGTCTTTTGGCTCGCTGTTGGCCTCTTGCTGACCATCTGATACCCAAAAAGTGCCATTCTCTGTGTTTGACTGCTCCTCAAAGGCGCAAGAGACCAGTTGATCAGCAGTTGGGGTCTCTTTACCTTCATCACATTCCTCAGAACATCCCACAACATCCTCAAAGTCAAACAGGGTTGTTTCTTCATCTTCAGTAGTTTCAATCTCTCCACAACAAGGTCCATGAGCCCCCTCAGTTTCATCAAAGTCAGAGTGTGTCTCCTTGTTTGCATCGATTTCAACCACAGAACTGAGATCTTGTACGTTTTCCGTGTTCTCAGAACTGTCCTTTTCGGTTAAATCCTGACTGACCTCATTTTCCAACAATGTACTTTCTTCAACAGGTGATTCCAAAGTATCAGCTCCTTGAAATGTGTCCTTCACAGCACACAATTCTGTGGAATCTCCAGATACACTGTCAAAAGCATTTTCAACGACTTCTTCAAGTCCACAACCTTCAACAGCTGCAACACAGGACACTTGCATATCAACAAGGGGTTCAGCGACCTCTCCATTTCTGTAGCAAAGTTCATCATCCTTGCTCTCAGAATACAACGAGAAGCATTCATCCATAAAACCAGGCCCATAATATTCAGTTTCATGGACCTCATCTGGTTTGGCACATTCGTGGATTCGACCCGGGTCAACTGGGAGTCCAACAGCTACAGCTTCAGCATATGTTTTACTACTTTTCTTTCCTGTCACTTGTTGCTCAGAATCAATCTCACATTCTTCTTCACAAGCATCTAAACCTTCCGGTGTATACATACCAAAATTCTCAGCGTCACCTTCATCAGGGTACTCATCTGGCTGTAGAATTTGAATCAAGGACTCATCCTCTTTAAGAAGGTTTTCCTTATCACATGGTTCATCGGAGAAGATTTCAAATGATTCAGACTCAACAAAACTTTTGAATGATTCAGTTTCAGAGCTACCTTGACTTTTACCATCCATGCAGTCACCATACTCCTCCTCACTCGATTCATCTGAAGAACCTGCTGCTGTGGTCGCTGCATCCATGGAGATGTCCACATTTGAGTGGTGTTCAAACCTTGCCTCCTCATCATCAGCAAGTTGAAAAGATTGAAGAGTTTCATCATTAAAACATTTCCCCTTCTCCAAGTCGTCACACTTTCTACAGAGCTTCCTACAGTTGTCCAAAGCTTCAACTTCAGGGATTTCTGCTTCTCCATTTGACTCACTGATTTCAGCAGCAGGACTTGCAATCTCCTTATTATGCCTCAAAAGATCAGTAAGAAATTGAGAAAGCCACCGAGCCTCAAAGGTTTCCATTGATCCAGAAAACATGGCATCGGACTGAGATTGTTTCCTAAATTCAGTTTTGCTGCTATGATTAGGCAAATTTTCTTTGGTTAATTCAGGGTTGTGAAAGACAGACCTGTGTGTTCTTGAAGACTCTGGGCATTTTTCTGCAAGTCTGCTTTGATGTGGGCCCTCAGAATGGTCAGTGGGCACCGATGGAGTGCATTGTTCACGGACATCACATTTCTCAAAGTACGTTCCACAGCTTGTGCATTGTTCTAAAACCTTAAAACATACAGAGGATTCGCTGTGCTCAGAGAGTCGGTTACAGTCTTGATGCCCTTCAGCTGGGGAGTCAAAGGTCCGACTACAATCAAAGTTCTCCGACGAACAAGTGCAATCATCTAGGCTGTCATCAGTGGTGTCCATTTGCCCAGTAAGCTGTGTGTGCTCAAGGGACACACAGTGGTCAGATGGCTTACTTTCTTTAGAGTCCTGACACAGTTCAGGGGATTCAAAATGTGTGGCATGGTAGTTATCAAGCTTGTTTTGATTGTTAGGTTCAGACTGTTTAGATGTCTCGCAGTCTTCAGAATCTAGTTCAACTACACAGTTTTGATCAGATAAGTTGTCTTCAGCACTGCTGTTTTCACACTCTCTGTGCTGGTCCTGGTATTCAGCATCGCATTCAGAAAGCGTTTCATGATCTGAAGGATCTAATTGTGAGCACTCAACATCAGCTTGCAGAAAAGAATCACAAAGGTCTCCCTCAGTTGCTTGTTCTGCATCATCTTGTGGTAAAGATTCACAATCCTCTAAGCTCAACTCTTCAGCATTATCTTGTTGAAAACAGTCTGGGCTAAACTCAGATGAAGTTACCGATTCTGCATCATCTTGTGGAATAAACTCACAAAGGTCTGAGCTCATCTCTGATGAGTTTAACTGTACTGCATCATGTTGTTCAAAAGAGTCACAATTACCTAGTCTCATCTCAGATAAAATTATCTGTTCTGCATCATCTTGTTGTTCAGCATCATCTCGTTGAAAAAACTCATAATCATCTAGGCTCATCTCAGATAAAGTTAACTGTTCAGCATCATGTTCAGAAATCTCACTTTGATCACTTGGCTCAAATGCAATGCTAAGTTCATCATTCTGGCTTATTTCAACCAAGTCAACTGAAGAACTGCTTATTTCAAAACACTCACTGTGCTCAGAGCAGCTGTCCAACAAAGAGCTGTATCCAGATGAACAAGACTGATCTGAAAATTCACCATTGATTTGACCCTTTTCAATGCAAATTCCATCAGCCTCGTTCACCTCAATGGCGTTTTGGTGTGCAGCGGATTCAATAAGTGCTTCTTGTTCTGTGCACAATTCTGCAGCACGTTCCAAAGACTGGTTTTCCTTTTTAGGATCTCCTTGTCCAGAGACCTCAGGATGGCCAAAGCACAGTTCAGCGGGCATGTTTACTTCTGAGTGCTCGCTTTTAAAAAAGGCAGAGGATTCCAAGCATTTAGTAAAGTTGCTTTCGAAAAAAGACATCCGTTCTCCAAAACACTGGCAAAGGTCAGAAGAAGGGAAACACTCCAAACATTCTCCCATAGGTTTGCTTTCTCCAGATAGCCTGTGAGTAGAGTCAGAGATCTGAAGGGATTCGTTGAGCCCACAGCCTGCCTGAGACACCAGCAGCAATGTGCACGTTGACATGACAGAGGGGTTGAGACTCCACTGAACCCTGCACTCAGCCCGCCTTCAGGACACCTACCGATTTATTTTGGTACTTCAGAGACGTGACAAATAACTCCTAGTGTATCAAATCACTATAAAAAGCTGAAGTAAGGCATAAATCTGAATCCGACACCTACAGCGTCTTGACACCCGATCTGCTCGTAGTTGTTCACAGCCATGCTTTTTTCCCCTGAATAATTAGTTCAATTTAATTATGAGTGGCAAAATTTTTGACATACCTTCATATCGGCTTTCAATTAGTTGGGAACTATAAGAACAGATAGCTTTACTTTTTGCTAAATAAATTTAGAACATTGATTTAGAGTAATTTAGGGTCTCTACATGAGCACAAATGAGATTAATACTCATCATGGTATATTCAACTGTCACAACTCGTAAACAGGAAAAGAATTGCGCAAAAGCTAACTTGAGGTTTTGGTTTCCTCACTATCACAGCTGATCATGTGGCTCTCGGCCGTGTTAACCACGAGCTGGCCGGTATTCAGAAAACATTAGAGAGTTCAGGGCGGGACGTCAAAATAAGAAGTTACCAAAACTGAAATAACTCTTACTTTTGAGATGGTTCCGTTCTCTTCCACCAGCAGTGGGGTGTTGTTATTGACGGGCACGTGATCCGTTTCGTCATGACAAAGGCAGCAGAAGAGACTGTGGAAAATGCCACGACTGCGGGGTTTCTTCGATGAGGATGCAGCATGGGGAGGGGTACCTGGGAAACGAGAAGCAATCGTATCACACCAACAGCTACCCTGCTGTT
Source organism: Sinocyclocheilus rhinocerous (assembly GCF_001515625.1). Classification (NCBI taxonomy): domain Eukaryota; kingdom Metazoa; phylum Chordata; class Actinopteri; order Cypriniformes; family Cyprinidae; genus Sinocyclocheilus; species Sinocyclocheilus rhinocerous. Next base: position 394,188 of record NW_015663506.1, read on the forward strand.
CACTGTCATATATCTTTGCATGCATGATACACTCGACTAGTTCCGACAGCTTATGCTCATTATGAGATGACTGTACTCGTATGCACATATAAATGACCGGTAATGACTAGTCTTAAATGCAAACATCAAAATAAAATCCAAAGCATGTCTAAGTCACATTTTGAGATACTGATTAAAACAAGCAGGCTTCTTACATTGTTGTAAAATTTTTCACTGAAAGCCTTAGCGTAACTGGTGTTTTAACTGTATAGATATATGGATTTCTGAAAGGGTGGAGTGGAGGTTTTATTAATTGGAAACACGTGTGTCACACCCATGAGTTTCCCAAAACTTACTCCATAATCTGAGCTTCAACATACGACACAGAACAACAATGCTTTTGAGTCTAACACAGTGCAGAACAAGTATGCAAAATATCTGTCTGACATGCTCTCAAACTAACTAGTCAACCACTAAAAACACTACTTAAATAGCACAAATTGATTGTCCTTCTGCTAAGAATTCCTCAAGTAATCTCGCATTTTACTTAATTTTACATTTTCAATAGCCCAATTTGTTTTCACAGATGGTTGCAATACGACTGTGCCCCAAAAAAGTGAATTTAAGAAAAAATTTTCTTAAAATTTTAGAAAAGATTTTTTCTAAAAAATAAAATAAATATAGAATACTATTAACTCTAAAGTTAACTATAAAACTGCTCTGAAGTAGTAGAAGAAGAGACACTTTTAATAATAAGTCAATATTTCCCAGAAAATATTTTAAGATTTTATTTTGGCTTTAATACAGTAAGAATATAAAAGCACATTATTTCATTTTGCAGGTCTTTAATAATAAAACGGTATAAATGGGCCTTCATAAATGAAAATATATAACCACCTCTAGGCCTATATTTTAAGGGAATTGTTTTGCAAAGGTTATCATCATATTTGGAGGTTCTTGGCATCAAATAGTTTGAAAATCAGTGTTAGAGTACTCGTATATAAAATGATTCAAACTACCCATGCCTACTGTTTGCTAATAAGCAAGATATTTGTCACCAAATACAGCAGACGGAGACATAGTATCCGTGAATAGTGACACATTACAGGAACTCCACGTGATTATGGATCTATGTTGGGCTCGGGGCAGCAGCACACCCCTAAGCAACTTAGAAGAGCGAACAACAGCGACGAAAGCTAGACTTTGCAAGACAAAATCTTTGACAAATTAGGCTGCAGCCAAGACGGCCAAGGCAGCTATCAACAGGGAAGATTAGCATGCCATTCAAAATTGAAACTTAAAGCCGTAATAAACAAGTTAGTTAGAACATACAGTACATTCAGTGAGTTACTCGGAGCGTCTTATTGTGGTAAAAGAATGTTATCAGAAACTGAAGGCTGAGTTTCTGTTTTAAATTTAGATTAGCCTATTAGATTTATCTTCATTCTGACATGTCCTACAACATAAAAGTTGCCCTTAAAACCAAAGTTAACCTATATGCCGTGAGCTGCCAGCCCATCATCGGGATATAAAACACGTCTCTTGACCTTCAAACATAAAATGTACATTGACTTGTCAACGATACCACACACACGCTAACCGTGCATGTGACCCTCTGTAAATATCCAGAGAATCTGACAGGTCGTAATAGTGAAACATCGCCAAGCGATCACACCTGCATCCCGGCACAGGACACGAGAGTGGCAGGTTTACAAATGTGAGGAAAAGGGCAGGTGAAGGGAACTGTGAAGAAACCGCATCCATCGCTTCACACTGACTCCTCTGATATTACACATCAGAGGGATTTAAATAGCACCCACGGGCAGCTGTTGACAGTGGTTAGTGATGGCATTCTACACAAATATAGACCACGCCATAAACGGAATCACAAAACAAAACTTTGTTGTGTTCCCGGCGCGGGGACAGGAGGGAATGGCTCAACCATATGTTTATCTCTTGCTGTACATATGATACCTTGATGGACACTATGATGAAAGACCGAAAAGCTGTAACCTATTAGCTTGGAGCAACAAACCTGAACTTGTAAACAGAAAGAGATCAAACAGAGACTAGCTAGCAGAGACAATTATAAGGAAAACTTGACTCCTTGGCGTTCTGTAATGAGCCTGAGGTCTAAATAAACTTCAACTCTCCAGAGCTGATAATTAGGCTACAACTTTTTGACCCCACCCAGTTCAGTTTCTGTCCACATACTTAAGGGTGGCTTATCTGGGTCTCTTTTAAAGAGGGTCCCAATGCTATTCCAATTCCGACGGACAGAGGCCACTCAGTGACTTACTTTACGATGGTGATATGCGATCCCACGTTACAAACTCATAACTTGTTTCATGCCACCCCTTGGTGGACAAGGGCAGCCGATTTGTGTGACATTGCACATACTTTGCACGTCCAATGAAGGGATCTAGACTAACTTATGACAGTGTGGAATTGGTGCCACCAAAGATAGTAGTCTGACAGGACCTTTGAAATGAAAAATTTAAATAGCACAAATGAATAGCAATCAACTAGTGATATTATCATTGCAACCAATAAGTATACTTTGTGAAAGTAACGCATATTTTGTCCAGTTAAGTGCACATTTGAAAACAAAAGTCTAAGATTACTACAGCAACATAAACAACAATATTCTGAGGGAAAACAAAACAGTGACTAGTTCGTACAAGAAAGGATAATTAAAATGGATGTTTCTCAAACAGCAAAATCCATAATTCGTGGATTACAATTTGGCACATACTATGGTAAATATTTGTAAACAGAAGTACATATTGTGGTATTGTAACTGTATTCAAGGATAATGTTCTTTATATGATACTACAAAAACACAAACATAGTATTATCATGGTATGTTCAAACTATCATGGTATTGCAATAGTACCATAAAACATTATTAATTGTTTCTTGAATACAAACATTTGTTACGGGAAAAAGTCTAAACATTTAAAAACTATAAACAAGTGCCAAAGTTGTAAATAAACAAACAAATAAATACATTATAATACATATTACTTCACTTCTGCAATGTATTATATTAGTGCAATTTAAAGTGTTTGCTGAAAAAAATAACAAAAATCTAGAGTTTAACAGCAAAATCTAGTTCTAGAAAATTCCCATGGCACAGTCTTTTAGAAAACTGGACAAATACAAATCATGTTAAAAATCTAAATAATGTACAAACAACTTTTCTGGTCTGTATGATTTATTTTATGTTTTTGAAAGAAACACCAAATACAGTAAAAAGAGTAATATTATGAAATATTACAATTTAACTGCTCCCTATTTATATTTTAAAATGTAGTTTACTAAATTTTCAGCATCATTACTCCAGTCTTCAGTCCTTCAGAAATCATTCTAGCATGCTGATTTGGCATCAAGAAACATTTCATATTATCAGTGTTGAAAAAGGTTAAGCTGTGGTTTTGTGGAAACCATGATACTTGTTTTAGAATTGGTTGACAAATAGAAAGTTTAAAAGAATATCATTTATTTGAAATATAAATCTTTTGTAAAAATATAAAAGTCTTTACGGCCATGTTTGATAAATTGAATGCAATATAATGCATCCTTGCTGATACTGTATATATTATTATGTAATAGCCTATGTGTTTACATATAGTGGTCGACCGATATTGGTTTTTTGACAGCCGATGCCGATGCTGATATCTTGGAAAGCAGGGTGACCGATGGCCGATATAAAGCCGATATAATTGTATTTATTTTAATTAATATTTAAGAAATTTCAAATAATTTGAAAATGGATTAAAAATTAATTTGTAAAATAAACATACTTATACTTTAGATGACAAAGTATTTTCCACAAATAAATTAATTAAAAAGGAAGTAAACTGTAACCAACAGAGCACTTGGTATTCTGGGAAGTTTGTGTGCATTGGGAATCATATTTTTTCAAATAAAGCCAAGGTAACACTCATTTTACATACAGCACACAGTGAAAATGACATGAATATGACAGTGGGCAAATGCATAAAGCGCAGCATAATTTGAAATCACAAATTTAATGTTTAAAGCATTCAATTTACACGGACCGAAAGTAACGCAGAGCACACGCGATCATGCAGGTCACATGCACACTTCACAAGATCTCACAACTGGATTCGACTAAGTTTGCAAGGTTTGTGAAATTAAATTTTCATTAGCAATTCAAAGATTTGTTTAAATTATGTAAATGCGTATTTGCTGAATGCTGACGGCAAACGAGAAAGTATTATAATGTTTGTCTTTCTATTACTAATAATATAAAAGCAATCGTTATAATACTTTTTGTATACATTTTAATTCCTTTGTTTAACAGTTCTATCGGATTATTACAGACTTCTATCCATATTAGACAGAACTGTTAACGACGACGGCGAACAAAAGGGAGAACGTGAGCGGTGTGCACTCAGGCGCTGCCGCTCTCAGTGCCATCAAAATAAAAGTCCTGCCTCAAACGAATCGGCCAAACAGAAAAATGTATCGGCCAATGCGATATTTGAAAAATGCCTTGGCGATATATCGGTCGACCACTATATATATAGCATGCATCCATAAATGTATCTGTTGCAATCACAAAAAAAACACACATTTTTCTTTTTCTTTTATATGTAATTTCACTGTTGTGTATTTGGTAGTAATATTACAGTGACTGAAGTTTTGAATTAAATTAACTAGTTAAATCTTAGTTTTCAACAAATGCAGAAGCCACTAAAAGGGGTCCAACCACTGCCTAATGACATATGACAGTACCAGAAAGGAAACACAAGACAAACAGAGCAGATCGTAAAATGACAGTCTTGCCGCTTGGATTAAACTCAGAGAGCATGAGAATCCCTCCAGGGGCCCCAATGAACTCACTCTCCCTCCCTGTCTCCCTCTCGCACACCCTCACTGGAATGCAGCCATATCTCTGGCCCATAACTCTGCTGCACTGTGCCCAGCCAAACCAAAATAGGAACAGGAAGTGTGAGGAAGTGAAGTAAGAGCCGCCGCAAGGCAATGGAAGGCCCACACTGAGCCTTCATTGTGTCCCTCCTCTGACTTCCATCGGGCAGATCATATTTCACGTACAAACAAAACAGGTAAAGAACGGCGAAGGTTTGGGAACACCATGCCGAGATAATCCACAATGCCGTGCAGACAGGGAGGGATTCCGATTACTGACCACATCCACTGACCCACTTTGCTGAGGCAGTAACACCTTCCAAGACAGGAAATAACAAAAAGGGTTTTGAAATATTAGGAATATTTGGCATATGCAAGCAGACTCGTCAATGAAGCATTGGCCGCTGTCAATCCCAAACATGGAGAAACGACTAGGGCACGGCTTTGAAGCTTGGCCTTTCTAAAAATACAGTACTATAACAAAGTGGTGAACAGGTGCTCCGCCGAAAATGTATCCGATGGCCCTGGACAATGTCTTGGCACGCTTTTCACAGGGTCACGCCAAAAGCTACGCCTCAGTAAACAACATCATCCAGTGACATATCTTCTATGTCGGTGCATTAATCAGCGCACCTATGTTAATCCAGGTACTAAAATGTTCCTTAGCTCAAAGACCAAGCCGTTGAGACGACGATTACTGAATTATGCAAGCAGTCCGGGTGTTTGTAAGGCCAGACGCGACACGTCAGAGTCAGAGTTTAGTCTAACTCCAGGATCCAGGAAAAGACTTCAAGTCATGCACTGAATTTAAGGGATTCTAAGGTGCATAACTTGCACTTACTCCATGTGAAGTTTGACGGTTTTATGCAACTTGCCTTAACTGATTAATCGTGATTAATTGCATCCAAAATAAAAGTTTGTGTTTACATAATATGTGTGTGTGTACTGTGTTTATTATATATATATATATATATATATATATATATTTTAGGGATGTGCGCGACGACTAATTTGACTGACGTTTAAAAATAATGTGTTTTTTTAACTTTAAACCGCATAAACACATTTCACTACACCAAATACACAAAATAATGTTCTTTTTAGCAGCATCATATGACCCCTTTAAAAATATACATGCATGTGTGTGCATTTATATATACATAATAAATATACACAGTACACAATACACACACATTTTGTAAACACAAACTTTTATTGTGGATGTGATTAATCACGATTAATCGTTTGACAGCACTAGAATTCTAACAACATACACCATTACAACATACTATAAATAACACCAATTTGCTTCCGCCATGATACTTCAAGGCTGACTTGTGAGTTTGAGGTGTGACGAAAAAAATCCAGTGCTTCCAACGCAATTTGTTAATTATGACTTTGTAGTGGCGTTCATGAGTGCTAAAATTGTAAACACAACCATTACGACACGACCTGAATGCAGTAATGTTATCTGCTAAATTGAGAGCGTAGACACTGAAGACGAGAAAATCCAGGGATTCCTCGTAAGCATCATGGCATGTTGAAACAAGCACACATGAAGAACTGAACCACACTGCTGGACTCAAACATGTAATGGTAGGCGCTATCACGTTTACAGTACGTGCCAGAGCACTAATTGAGTTACTTTGATGTGGTCTAACTTGCATAACGCCCTTTCAGAACAAACATGCAGTTCTAATCATGTTTACAAATGAAAGTATAAAAAGATCTCACGAACAGTCCTCGCCTCGAAGACCACAGAAGCATCATTTGACTCATACACCTCAAGCTACTCAGTCTTCCCACGATTCATGAGACAGCACTTTTGACAGACGGGCCAAAAAAGGGACCTATGCAAACCTAGCCAAAACCCAGGCAAAACTCACACATCAACCATGAATCTGATCACAAATGATAGTAACAGCCGGTTAAAAAATAAAAAATAAATATATATATATATATATATATATATATATATATATATATATATATATATATATATATATATATATATATATATATATATATATATATATATATATATATATATATATATATATATATATATATATATATATATATATATATATATATATATATATATATATATATATATATATATATATATATATATATATATATATATATATATATATATATATATATATATATATATATATATATATATATATATATATATATATATATATATATATATATATATATATATATATATATATATATATATATATATATATATATATATATATATATATATATATATATATATATATATATATATATATATATATATATATATATATATATATATATATATATATATATATATATATATATATATATATATATATATATATATATATATATATATATATATATATATATATATATATATATATATATATATATATATATATATATATATATATATATATATATATATATATATATATATATATATATATATATATATATATATATATATATATATATATATATATATATATATATATATATATATATATATATATATATATATATATATATATATATATATATATATATATATATATATATATATATATATATATATATATATATATATATATATATATATATATATATATATATATATATATATATATATATATATATATATATATATATATATATATATATATATATATATATATATATATATATATATATATATATATATATATATATATATATATATATATATATATATATATATATATATATATATATATATATATATATATATATATATATATATATATATATATATATATATATATATATATATATATATATATATATATATATATATATATATATATATATATATATATATATATATATATATATATATATATATATATATATATATATATATATATATATATATATATATATATATATATATATATATATATATATATATATATATATATATATATATATATATATATATATATATATATATATATATATATATATATATATATATATATATATATATATATATATATATATATATATATATATATATATATATATATATATATATATATATATATATATATATATATATATATATATATATATATATATATATATATATATATATATATATATATATATATATATATATATATATATATATATATATATATATATATATATATATATATATATATATATATATATATATATATATATATATATATATATATATATATATATATATATATATATATATATATATATATATATATATATATATATATATATATATATATATATATATATATATATATATATATATATATATATATATATATATATATATATATATATATATATATATATATATATATATATATATATATATATATATATATATATATATATATATATATATATATATATATATATATATATATATATATATATATATATATATATATATATATATATATATATATATATATATATATATATATATATATATATATATATATATATATATATATATATATATATATATATATATATATATATATATATATATATATATATATATATATATATATATATATATATATATATATATATATATATATATATATATATATATATATATATATATATATATATATATATATATATATATATATATATATATATATATATATATATATATATATATATATATATATATATATATATATATATATATATATATATATATATATATATATATATATATATATATATATATATATATATATATATATATATATATATATATATATATATATATATATATATATATATATATATATATATATATATATATATATATATATATATATATATATATATATATATATATATATATATATATATATATATATATATATATATATATATATATATATATATATATATATATATATATATATATATATATATATATATATATATATATATATATATATATATATATATATATATATATATATATATATATATATATATATATATATATATATATATATATATATATATATATATATATATATATATATATATATATATATATATATATATATATATATATATATATATATATATATATATATATATATATATATATATATATATATATATATATATATATATATATATATATATATATATATATATATATATATATATATATATATATATATATATATATATATATATATATATATATATATATATATATATATATATATATATATATATATATATATATATATATATATATATATATATATATATATATATATATATATATATATATATATATATATATATATATATATATATATATATATATATATATATATATATATATATATATATATATATATATATATATATATATATATATATATATATATATATATATATATATATATATATATATATATATATATATATATATATATATATATATATATATATATATATATATATATATATATATATATATATATATATATATATATATATATATATATATATATATATATATATATATATATATATATATATATATATATATATATATATATATATATATATATATATATATATATATATATATATATATATATATATATATATATATATATATATATATATATATATATATATATATATATATATATATATATATATATATATATATATATATATATATATATATATATATATATATATATATATATATATATATATATATATATATATATATATATATATATATATATATATATATATATATATATATATATATATATATATATATATATATATATATATATATATATATATATATATATATATATATATATATATATATATATATATATATATATATATATATATATATATATATATATATATATATATATATATATATATATATATATATATATATATATATATATATATATATATATATATATATATATATATATATATATATATATATATATATATATATATATATATATATATATATATATATATATATATATATATATATATATATATATATATATATATATATATATATATATATATATATATATATATATATATATATATATATATATATATATATATATATATATATATATATATATATATATATATATATATATATATATATATATATATATATATATATATATATATATATATATATATATATATATATATATATATATATATATATATATATATATATATATATATATATATATATATATATATATATATATATATATATATATATATATATATATATATATATATATATATATATATATATATATATATATATATATATATATATATATATATATATATATATATATATATATATATATATATATATATATATATATATATATATATATATATATATATATATATATATATATATATATATATATATATATATATATATATATATATATATATATATATATATATATATATATATATATATATATATATATATATATATATATATATATATATATATATATATATATATATATATATATATATATATATATATATATATATATATATATATATATATATATATATATATATATATATATATATATATATATATATATATATATATATATATATATATATATATATATATATATATATATATATATATATATATATATATATATATATATATATATATATATATATATATATATATATATATATATATATATATATATATATATATATATATATATATATATATATATATATATATTTTTTTTTAATACTTTTTAAAGCTTCTAAAATTATTATTTAAATGCATATATAATTTATATTTTAATGTAATATTTTATTACAATTATTAATAAAACTTTACATTATTAAAACATTGCACAAGGGAAAGTATTTTTTATATTAACTGCAGCAGTGAAGAATTTAAAAAATGCTTATAAATACACAAATCAAATTGCAGACAATTATTAGTTACAGATATGAATTACAATTATGAATAAAACATTAAATTATTAAAGCGTTACATTTTTGCACATAAATTGCAGCAGTGCAACATTTAAAAAAAAAAAGAAAAAAAAAAAAGATTATGAATACACAAATCATACTCCGTGAAATCTGCATGCAGACATTTTCTGACATGGTTCTTTATGCCACAGTATTTTTCCATATCCATCCTTGTGCATTTACTCACAGTCAAAATTACTTCTTGATCTTGACTACATTCAAATATAATATCTCATAAGATACCGATCAGTGTCTTCACAGTCTTTGAGAATCTCCACACATTGCTGCTCATTTGCACAAGGTTAAACTTGCCAATTCTTATTAAAAACTTCCAGACAGTTTGTTGCTTTTAGTCCAATACTGCTGAAAACACTGCTCGGAAAAATCACTGGTTTTGTGCGAGATGTATAAAGTTTAAAGAGTGACTATGAAACTTAATATCACACATGGCTGTAAAGGCAGTACATGCTCTTGATTCCTTTTCAACCATGTCATACTTCGCCTTACAAAACAATCTGTTTCGCTTTACACTCATGGGGCAATCGGAGATGTAACTACCTAGTTCTGCAACATTCTCTAGGCATATCACAGAGACTTGCCCCTTTTTTAACTATAACTATACACCTTCCTAAATATTCCAGTGTATCGCCTTTTTCAACAGGAGATTTCTTTGATTTGAGCACAAACAACTAATATATAAAAATGAAATGCTAAGACAGACAGAAAGGATCTGTGAACCTGCTACAGGGAGTGGTTTTCATCAAATCTCTAACAAAAACACAGGCCTGTAAACCATCTCCATCTCTGTGTGCGCAAGAGTGGAAAAAGGAGCGCTGGTGAAAAACACAGCGGTCGGAAAAACAAGCAGTGAGGCTGAGTCTGACTGCTATGGCTCTCACTGTAGTCGTCATCATTTAGAAAGCATGCTTGTGTTCATTCAAACGCATTTATAACGTTGCTGAAACATATCAGCTTTATATATAATAACTTTTGTGAAAATAAAATACTGTTCCATCATCATTTAGCATAACATAATTTACATAGAAAAACATACTTATTCTGACCATTACTTATTAAAATATATAAAGGAAAATGTGATGCTAAATTTTATTATATTTTAAATGTTTAAAAATGTCTTGATGATAAATGGGTAAAACATGGGTACCCATTTACCAAGATAGTGGCAAATAGGGCTGCACGATAAATCGAAATGGAATCGAGATAGCGAATCGACAGAAGCTGCGATTGTCATGCGTATCTTTCAGTGAAGCACGGTTCTGTGATCAGCAGTAAATCTCCATCCAAAGGCCAGAGGGCGCTCTCGCGCTGCAACTCCAAATACGCCTCGCAGAAGAAACCCAGGAAATGCCTATCGCTGCAGCTGAATAAACAGAAGATTCAACTGCGTTCATTGATTCAACGTGACTAATAAACACACGAATAC
>NW_015663506.1:406724-419426 GCF_001515625.1 Sinocyclocheilus rhinocerous
ATCGTCTGCGATTTTTTTTGCGTAACTTGTCAGTGAACTACGACTATGTGTAGTAAATTCTGCTCCATCTGAAAGCACGTGATGATGATTTCCTGCTGATTACAGAACCGGCTTTACTAACAAAATGCGCATGACAATCGCATTCGATTAATCGTGCAGCTTTAGTGGCAAAGATTGTTAAAGATTTAAAAAGGCAATTAATTAGTATTTGGGGGATGCACTGTGATCCTTATAGAATCTTTTTATGTCATCTAATGATTCTTGTTCTAAATATGCCTGATAAGATTTTTTTGTATATTAAGTATTGTTACAGTGTGAGTGAATGACATTTTAGTGGGTGTCTTCTGTAAATCATGGTAAAACGTAGTATAGTCATTATTTTTTGCTCTGGAAAAAAAAAAAATCTAAATAAATAAATACAATTAAACAGAACTAATTGTAAGAAAACAAATTTAAGCTGTATTAAACATGCATTAAAATTAGCATAACACCCAAGACCAAAACTACCTACTAACTATTTATAAACAAATTTATAGCATAAGCAATTATAACAAGGAATCAAAATTTATATTTTAAATAAACTGATTAATAATTACAGATTATACCCAATTCTAGTTTAAATGAGGTGCTAATCTATGCCATTCTTTTTTTTTTTTCAAATATTAAGATAAATTAAGAAAATATTTTATAAATATATATAAATATATTTAATGCTTGTGTTGTTATATATAAATATCATCACTGAGCAAAAAATATGATTAGCAATGTGGAAGTCATGTTTCCAAGAGTTGAAAACATGAAAATATATTTTTTTTTACATCACAGAAATTACAATCACAGACAGCAGATAATCAACACTGCAGAGTACAGTACAGTTTAGTCAAAACATTTTCTGGAACATCTGAAAGCTTCAAAATTAAAAAAATTAATAAATAGAATAATAATCATCATAAAATAGCTACAAGAGACCTTTGTGTCCCTAAAAAGTTGTCGTAGCCATAATATTTTCCCGAAAAGTCAAATCATTGATTACAGAGTCACTTTTCATCTAACCTTTGACCTGCAAACCATGGCCTATCTTGCTTACTGTCACATTATGACCTATGACCTACCAGTCAAGAGTTTAGGCAGTGATCTTAAAAACTTGTCATCTAAAGTCCTAAATGCTTGAAGTTAGAATGACATAATTCCACCACTTCCCATATTGTCATTTCATAATTTTGATGACTTTATTGCAAAATGTAAAAAAAACACCATCAATAAAGCATAAACAGGTGTGTCCACAATAAAAAGAACAATTCTTGTGCATTCTTGCACTGACACCATAGCAAAAAGACTTAATCTGTAAATCAGAGATAAGACAAGGGAGGCTAGAAGTCTGCCATTACCAAACAATGACTATACTATGCAATCTTGTCACCTGAGGAGGGACTCAGAGTCATTCATTATGAGTTACGTGCACACATAAGCATAAAATGACAGGTTATAGAGACGATGTACTACAGCACACACTACAGAGTAAACAAGAACAGCCTTCCCTCAAACCAAAAAACGTCAGTGAAGAGTGTCATCATGGACACGCCCCCTCTACATCAAAGCCTTCACTTATAGGAAAAAAAATAGTTTCTAATTAAACTCGAGTTTATGGCATGCAAATGAAGCTAACTGTATGTGATAGGTCTGCACGGTGTTATTATAATGAATGTTCTTGATCCTCATCCCCAAGATGCATCCACTGTCACCAGCCCTCAGAAAGTGGATATCACATGTTTTTGTAGTGTTTTGATGTGCGGAAATGTGTGACTGAACACTTGAGTTTTCCATAAAGTCGAGTCAATGCGGCATTTTGACGGAATTAAACGTTGTATGAAGCGGCCGCCGCGCACCAAACATTCATCAGTTTGACATGTGCCGACTCCAAACTTTCTCTCAACTCACCTCTGTCCCGTAAAGGAGCACTGGCTTCTTCATCCCTGCTCACTTGCGTGATGATCGAGGAGGACGGGTGGTCCATGAGATCCGTACAGCCAGTAAAATCGCAACTTAAAAAGGGTTTCCGTATTAAAATCTTTCGGCTGGCTACGATTGAATTGGAAAAAAAGAAAGAAAGGAACTCCCTGCAAATGCCCCCAAAAATCCAAAAGACTTTTACCGCTTAAGAACATTCATAATGCGACACCATACGAGGCTGATTGTGATTTCTGTGCTTTCATAAGATAGACGACAAACAGAAAATGAAATAAAAATAATTATTAAAAGTTCAGTTCCTAGATGATAACTTTTCACAACATGGAGTTCGGCTCTGCTCTCAATTTCAACATACAAACTGGAACTCGACGGTTTCAAGGCACCCTTCGTCTTAAAGGGGCAACGACAACTAAGGCGAGACTGAACTATACGAGCCGCTTTAAAGGTTCAAAGTTTATGAATGCGTATTATGCTAGGAATCCGAAGAAAACCAACAAAAAAAAATCTTCTAACTCATAATCTGGAGGGTCTTGCTCATGCTTTCTGTGAATGACTGTAGACTGTTAAGTGTAGTGTGTCATGAATACCAATGATGTAAACTTTGTAATCAACATGACAGAGTGCTCGAACTTTGAGGACTCTCCCTGAAGACGGTCTCAAGCCCCCCGCGCTCGCAGCTCATGCTAAAAAAAAAGTTTGCAAGAAAATTGTCTTACTTGTTAAAACATAGAAAATACACACGCATTCATTTAAAAATCATTCACGCCTTACTTCCAACGATATATATTACCTGTCGGACGTTAGAAAAACTTGTTTTAACTCAGAATCGAGCACTCTCTTACGCGGAGGGCAAGAGCTCTTTTAAACTTTGCGTATTGAAGTTTATAGATTTTAAAGGGGCAACCAAGTGTATTTACCAGTACCTGTGAACATAGTACCTGTTAAAATGCAATATTTAATAATCTATAGGAAGGTGGCCTCACAAAACATCTTAGCGTATCTAAAGCTTTGCTAAATATTGTATTGTATTGCACACATTATTATAAATTATGTGAATGTAATATAAATGTTAAAAGTAAATAACTCTGTACATCAATAATTACTATTTTAATGGCTTTACAATGCAAGCATTATACCGTATGTAAATACAAAAATATAGTACAATACACAATACTGTTTACCAGGTTTTAAGTGCAACACTCTTTTATGTTAAAAATACTCGTATATTCAAGAGGAACATGTTACATTTTTAAGATTCTCTGTAAATTTTTAGTGGGTCCACTTTTTGATTTTTGTTTATAGTATTTTTTAATTTGAAAAAAAAAAAAAATCGTTCAAACGTACACCAATAAATATTTGCTATTATTTCATTTGAACTGGATAGGAAATCTGACTTTGGTACAAAAAAGTGTTCTATTCGCTCGGACTCCTACCTGATTAATATGCGTTGCCCCTTTAAAATCTATAAACTTCAATACGCAAAGTTTAAAAGAGCTCTTGCCCTCCGCGTAAGAGAGTGCTCGATTCTGAGTGCACCCTCAGAATCCAGATTTTCAAATAGTTTTATCTCGGCCAAATATTGCCCTATCCTAACAAACCATACAATAATGGAAAGCTTATTTATTTAGCTTTTAGATGATGTACATTTGGACATTTTCACTTAGGGGTGTACTCACTTTTGTGGCCAGCGGTTTAGACATTAATGGCTGTGTGTTGAGTTATTTTGAGGGGACAGCAAATTTACACTGTTATACAAGCTGTACACTCACTACTTTACATAAAATATTTACAAAAATGTGAAGGGTGTACTCACTTCTGTGAGATACTTTATATATATATATATATATATATATTATATATGCATGCATGATGCTTTATATATAAAAATAATAAATAAATAAATCTATTATAATATAGCAGACTACTTACATAAATTGCATAAATATCAGTTTTCACTCTATATCTCCAAATAATATGCCTTAATAGACAATATTTAAATGTTTAGTTCTATGATCAAAGCTCTGTAATTTTATTTTGGGGGACAAAACATATAATGCAATGCAGTACAATGATGACTGAGAAATGTACAAATAAACCTTCCTCAAAATGTGATGTATCATATTCAATACTCACAATTTAGCATGTAAAAAAATGATGCATGATTATAATTTGCTTTTTAAGTTTCTTTAGTCCAGTACATGCTAATCTTGAAACATAATAACAATATAAAAGTTCTTCTTACATTTACTTTATAAAAATCTGTAAAAAAAGTTTGTCAAAACTATCAGTCAGACGAGAAGCCATCTAGGTTTTTCAGCAAAGATTTGATCATGTTGATAATTTACAGGCCTTAAAATGTGTGTATCCAATATGATCCAGCAGGCTTTACAGGGTAAAGCAAAGTCTTCAGCAAGCCCTTTATTTTAGCGTGGAGAGTCTAGTGACATAGAGGAATCACTGTGTGCTGAGTGTCCATTGAAGACAATAAACCACAAGACAAGAGACAAGAGGACCTGTGTCTCCGTTTGTCTGTTTAACTGCTCAGAGGATGTTATACTTCCCTGAGTCCGCTGGTTAAGCGATTTTGATGGTCAGAAAAGTATTAGTGCCTCAGTCTGATTAATAATCTGAGAAACGGACATGTCAGGGCAAAATAAAACCCATTAAAGGATCTTTTCAGTATTTTCCATGTAACACTCATCAACTGACGAGTCAAGCACTTCTTTTGTGATTTGGAGGTCACTATAAGACATTAGACGCTGTATATCTGATCTGGTCATGCAGAACCTGGTGGCTTCACACATGAGGATCCTCAAAAACATAATGGTACTTGGGTCCATCCTTCAGCAGTTTTCCAGTCTTTGACCAGAGGATGAAGGGGTCTGTGAAGGACTGCACTGCCCTCAGCAGAACACACATTCGAGGGCCCTTTTTGTTGCGGCTCTTTCCTCGATTTAGACAGACAATGGTGCACATTCATACAGACGACAAATCAAAGGTCAGCTGTTACATTCAGCTGAGGCACACAGCATTAAATAGAGCTCCATCTATATGCGATTGTGACTCACAGTGCTCTCGCTATGAAGCCAGATGTGGATAGCTGCCTCTTGGACTTGAGGGTCATTCATGGTCAAAGTGCGTCCTGGATGTAGGCGTGTAGATTTTGGACAGATGTAGCCTATTCTGTATAAGTGATACTTAATTAGAAGCACTTTTGAAATTGTGAAAAATGTAACTTCAAGCTATGTTTCAACATTTATGACGTAGCCACGGAGAAGGATCTGATCAAGGTTTTTGATATTATGAGAGATTCTAAAAAAGAATTTGTTTGTAAATAATATTTTTTATTTATATTTTTTTTATATTACTGCTGTTTGGGGTCAGTAAGATTTTAGTTTGTTTTTTTTTGGAAGGAAGGAAATAGAGCTAGAGTGCATTAAAAGTGAGTAAAAAATGTTAAGTAAACATGAAATAAATACTGTTCTATTATCAAAGAATCCTAGAAAAAAATGTATCACAAATTTTATTTAACCACCAAATCAGCATATTAGAATGATTTCTAAAGGATCATGTGACACTGAAGAGGAGGGTAATTGGTGCTGAAAATTCAGATTTGCATCACAGGAATAAATTGCATTTTAAAATATATTAAAATGGAAAACAGTTGAAATAATATTTCATAATATTACGGTTGAAAAACTGAATTTTTTATTAAATAAATGCAGTATTAGTGACCATAAGAGACTTTAAAAAAAAAAAACTTTAAAAAGATTAAATAATCCAAACATTTTGATGTTTTCATTTATTTATTGTAAAAAACTATCCCTCTCGAAAATGCATTGGGTACAATGGCTTTTGGCATTTAAAACAAAATATA
This sequence comes from Sinocyclocheilus rhinocerous, assembly GCF_001515625.1. Taxonomy (NCBI): domain Eukaryota; kingdom Metazoa; phylum Chordata; class Actinopteri; order Cypriniformes; family Cyprinidae; genus Sinocyclocheilus; species Sinocyclocheilus rhinocerous. Next base: position 412,570 of record NW_015663506.1, read on the forward strand.
ACAAAAAAAAAAAATCAAAATTATACACAAATAATATATATCTTTTAAAGAGGGAAAGAAATTCTGGTAAATTAAACCTCTCAGTAAATAAAGACAACCTTCAAAATTATGTTTTAAAACTAGGTGTGTTCTTTATATATTTTGAAGAATTTGATGTTGAATTTTTAAGATGTATTAAATTAAGTGTAAATTAATCAGGCAAATCACAAAGTAAGAAGCAAGGATAAAGGTTCATGAATAGCATAATGTGATGATTATTTTAGGATATGACAGTTTCATCCTAAATCTGATGCTGAACAAAATCAGTTATTACCCAACCTGAAGAAATTCCTTGAGCTTTACTCCTGCTCAGCATTCAACAAATTACCAATCGTTCTCATATTATGCCTGAGTTTTATAAATACAGGTCCACAGAGAATCCTGTCTTGAGAAACTCAAGAGCTTTGAAATGACAGAATGAGGATGATAAAATATGGAGTGAACAGTTGTGCTGTATATACTCAACCCATAACCAAAAGACCCCTGTGGTGACGGTGTCAGATTCTGAAGTAGGGATGTGAAACAAATGGTCCCAAATGAAAGAGTGCACAGGTGGAAAGCCAGAGGGTCGGAAAACTCCACTTGGTCCCATTTGAGCATGTGAATAGTGTCAGCTAATGGTCCGTTTATGGATCATAACTGAACGCCGTCTGGTTGAATTTGTATGTTCTGAAGTCTGGTAATGACATTTAGACCATTAGATGCACTTCGAGACACTGTTTAGTATTGCTGACAGCTGATTTTATTCATTAAAAGTCATGTTTTCAACATATACACACTTCATTCTACTGTAAAACATTCATGTTATCTCCACATTGTCACTGTTTTAGTGCAACATAATTCATTCCAGAAAAGCTCGATTTAGTTTCACATTAAAGGGTTGCTCGGCATGACTGAAAGAGTAGTGAACACACACACACACACACACACACACAAAACGAATGAATATAAAACCTTATTCACGACAACATATTGAGTCCAAATTCATTCCTCTTTATTGTGATTCCATTTCTTCTCGGTTTTAGTTCTCGCACCATAACATATTTGAAACTAGAAGCTTGATCAATTTGAATAACCCAAGTTAAAACAAATAATAAACAAATTGGATAGAAGAACAAACCCAGTGTTAGCATTTATGCAAAGTGATGGAAAACAGAAGAGAGTTTGCACTGAACCTCATAGTAAGTACTGCAATAAACACGAAGCAAACCGTTATTTTTAACCAAGCCGATATTTATGTTTGTGACAGAAGGTCAAAGGTGATCACTTGCTGTCTGTGGTCAGATGAGGACACAGTAGGACCGTGTTAAAACAATGAGGACATTCATGCGGCGTTCCCACACCTTTTGACCAGTGCATTATCATGTCAGTTCCTGTTGTTTGTCATCACAATAAAAAGGAACTGTAAAAATTATTTTGAACTCACAAAGAGCAAATTCTGATACTTTTTTCACTTCTCTCACTTTGCTTAGCTGCTTGTAAGTTTGTTTTGCTGTATACTGAATGTGAATCACTCATTTGTCTATTAGATCAATTAACAACTAAACAAATACAAACAAATAAAAAAGAATAAAACAAGCATCGACTCTGTGACTCTATGTTCACCAAACAGGATGCAAACTGTTCAAAAATAAATCCAAATAATACAAACTATGTAAGCAATACAACGGTGTCTCTAATAAAATCAAATCAAGACCAACACCCGTTCATAGTCTTCAAATAAAGTTAAATCCGCTTTTTGGATTCATAACATTTTTAGACATAAATCTACATTTGTAAATGGAGATAAATTGAAGAACTTAGATTAAAAATCTCAGATTTGTTTGTGGACAATACATTTAATATGTTCACCAAACAGGATGCAAACTGTTCAGAAATAAATCCAAATAATACAAACTATGTAAGCAATACAACGGTGTCTCTAATAAAATAAAATCAAGACCAACACCCGTTCATAGTCTTCAAATAAAGTTAAATCCGCTTTTTGGATTCATAACATTTTTAGACATAAATCTACATTTGTAAATGGAGATAAATTGAAGAACTTAGATTAAAAATCTCAGATTTGTTTGTGGACAATACATTTAATATATTATATAAATAACTCTATATATATTGTATTATTTAGACCTAAATGAGATTATTTTTACTTGAGCAAAGATAATGACCATAAAGTTACTCTCATTTAAAGGGAAATCAATCAGTCTTACAGCAAAAACGTTCAAATAATATATTAAAGATTCTCATAAACTTTCAATGCAGCAGCTAACATGTCCCTTCAGAAAAAAATGGCGCTTTCTGAGACATTTCCATTCATCACTTCCATTGATCACTAGGTATTTTCCAGGCACATCTTGAACCAGCTGATCTCTACATAAGGACAACTTCGGCCGTTATACCGTTCTCTTGTGTTCACAGGGAGTGAGTTTTCTCCTAAAACCATACGCTATGAAGAGGAATTTGTATGCATGCGTATGCTACGGTATGCACTGAAATCTGCAATATACAATACATTCCTGGTGTTAAACACAAAGACTGCAACATATCAAAAGTTGAATTTGTTAGGTGTCAGGGAAAGCCAAAGCGTATGTGCTTCAATGCAATGGGAATTCTTGCAAAAAGCCACTCACTCCCTAAAGCCTTTCGATATTACAATAAAATCAATCCACTTTAGATCAAAACACTTTAGTAAAAGACAAAAAGCATCTTGTCTGATGATTTCAACATGATTGCAGTCAATAGTTTTCATATATATTGATAATCACTACAGTATAACAACTAGCAGTAATAAAAGTATTACTTATGCCATAAAAACTAGTTCAAGAAAAGATCAATTTTCCACACATTTTACACCATTTACCACAAATCTCAAGGCCCTGGTTCACAACTGGAAGACACCACAAAAAAAATACACATTGACATGACATTTTTTGCGTCAAGTGATGGATTTTCTTGATTTTTGTATATGAAATACAGTCACTCTTCTCAGCCACGACGGGTCCAAAGTTCCTGACGGTTCGCTAGAGATCCAATGCTAAAATAGGTTTGTCAAAAAGTCATAAGAAAAAAAGTGTTGGACGGGAGAGATTAAAGTAAGGACATCTTCCTGGACAAAAACACAACTGCACTGTGCATGCTGGCTGACGGAGGTAAATGCACTCAAATCCGTTATGCTTTTGGACGAGAGGTTTTGTGTTTGTGTGTGTGTGTGTGTGTGTGTTTCTCGTCTCAGAACTGACCCCAGGTGTCGAGGCTAAAAGATCCTGTGCTTGATCTGCTAACACACATCACACGTTAACCGGCCCCTCAAGGGCCCACCGAGGACAGCTTAGAGGGGCTGGGATGTCCTGAGGCTGTGTCTCTCTCTGTCCTTATCCTGGAGAACCCCGGAGCCGTCTCTCATCTCTCTGGAGGACGTCCTGTGCTGGAGCTCACTGAGAGATGGGTGCCGCAAGGGTGCCGGGTGTTGAGGGGGTGGATGGGGTTTGTGGGGTGCTCTGGTAGGAACGTAGAAGGACTTTGTGCTTTGTTGCCACCTCGGCCCTGACCTGCTGCTGCTGCTCCAGGAACTCCTTGAGGCGCGTGGTGGTAAACGTGAGAGTCTGTCTGCGCAGTCTCATTAGATAAGCGTCCTGCAGCCAGGAGTTGTTAAAGCAGTCCTTAATTGTAGGACGGGCCCTGAAACACACCGTGCAGAAATATAAGAGTCAGTTCAGATCTGGCCCATACTGAATGCTAGATGACTACAACGTAAAAGGTGCCACAAACATCACACCATGCAGAATAATTATAATGACCAAATAATACGTTTTAAAACATAATTATAATCTAAAAAAAAGTGTCATTTAGAAATTAGCATAATTATCAATGGCGATGGTGATTCTAATTAGATCCTAATTACAGTTGTAAAATAACTTCTCATTTTATTCAATATTATTTTTTCTGAAATCAGTTTATTAAAAAAAGTACAATCAAGACTACTATGATGCACAAATACTATAAAATGCAAATAATATGTTTTTGTATATACTGTACATACGTACATAGACATGGCATTTTTTGCGTCAATAGTCACTCTTATATATATTATATTATTTAAAGAATGTTTGCAGCTATGTTATTTTTCCACTTTTTTTCCAATAAAAATATGGTGATGACGGTTTTTTGTTTGTTTGTTTGTTTTTTAATTAAAATGAGTACGAAATAATACAACACTACTATGAGGCATGTATATCTATATGCATTATATATTTATAATATTAAAGTAATTTAAATGACCATGATTGTCAAAGCTGATTAGATCCACTGTTATTAATGATTTTTAACTTTATTCAATAAAAACATAGTGATATAGTATTTTAAAATTAATATCAGTATAAAAAGTCTGACCAAATCTACTATGGCACATAAATAATTTAACATTTAAATAATACATATTTTTGTGTATTACAAGAATTATTTTTTTTTATTATGTTTATTAGAAGTGTGAAGGAAAATGTGTTTAATTGTGATAAATATAAAGTCACATAATATAAAGCAAATTTAATTAAATAGTTCTAAAAAAGCTTCTTTCCACTACACAAAATAAAATGTCTTCCTTTTGATTTCAGATTAAATGTGACCCAGACATGCTCTTGACAGGTTTCTTGAGATTTGCCCAAATAGCCTAGACCCTCAACGGACACCTTGGCAATTGAATCGCCATTGGCTAGTACATTTTTTAGTTTACTCACCAGATTGATATACTATATATGCATGTGTGTGTTTATATATATATATATATATATATATGATAATCACTACAGTATAACAACTAGCAGTAATAAAAGTATTACTTATGCCATAAAAACTAGTTCAAGAAAAGATCAATTTTCCACACATTTTACACCATTTACCACAAATCTCAAGGCCCTGGTTCACAACTGGAAGACACCACAAAAAAAATACACATTGACATGACATTTTTTGCGTCAAGTGATGGACTAGATCGCTGTCTTCTTGATCTTTGTATATGAAATACAGTCACTCTTCTCAGCCACGACGGGTCCAAAGTTCCTGACGGTTCGCTAGAGATCCAATGCTAAAATAGGTTTGTCAAAAAGTCATAAGAAAAAAAGTGTTGGACGGGAGAGATTAAAGTAAGGACATCTTCCTGGACAAAAACACAACTGCACTGTGCATGCTGGCTGACGGAGGTAAATGCACTCAAATCCGTTATGCTTTTGGACGAGAGGTTTTGTGTTTGTGTGTGTGTGTGTGTGTGTGTTTCTCGTCTCAGAACTGACCCCAGGTGTCGAGGCTAAAAGATCCTGTGCTTGATCTGCTAACACACATCACACGTTAACCGGCCCCTCAAGGGCCCACCGAGGACAGCTTAGAGGGGCTGGGATGTCCTGAGGCTGTGTCTCTCTCTGTCCTTATCCTGGAGAACCCCGGAGCCGTCTCTCATCTCTCTGGAGGACGTCCTGTGCTGGAGCTCACTGAGAGATGGGTGCCGCAAGGGTGCCGGGTGTTGAGGGGGTGGATGGGGTTTGTGGGGTGCTCTGGTAGGAACGTAGAAGGACTTTGTGCTTTGTTGCCACCTCGGCCCTGACCTGCTGCTGCTGCTCCAGGAACTCCTTGAGGCGCGTGGTGGTAAACGTGAGAGTCTGTCTGCGCAGTCTCATTAGATAAGCGTCCTGCAGCCAGGAGTTGTTAAAGCAGTCCTTAATTGTAGGACGGGCCCTGAAACACACCGTGCAGAAATATAAGAGTCAGTTCAGATCTGGCCCATACTGAATGCTAGATGACTACAACGTAAAAGGTGCCACAAACATCACACCATGCAGAATAATTATAATGACCAAATAATACGTTTTAAAACATAATTATAATCTAAAAAAAAGTGTCATTTAGAAATTAGCATAATTATCAATGGCGATGGTGATTCTAATTAGATCCTAATTACAGTTGTAAAATAATTTCTCATTTTATTCAATATTATTTTTTCTGAAATCAGTTTGTACAATCAAGACTACTATGATGTACAAATACTTTAAAATGCAAATAATATGTTTTTGTATATACTGTACACACATACATAGACATGGCATTTTTTGCGTCAATAGTCACTCTTATATATATTATATTATTTAAAGAATGTTTGCAGCTATGTTATTTTTCCACTTTTTTTCCAATAAAAATATGGTGAAGACAGTTTTTTGTTTGTTTGTTAATTAAAATGAGTACGAAATAATACAACACTACTATGAGGCATGTATATCTATATACATTATATATTTATAATATTAAAGTAATTTAAATGACCATGATTGTCAAAGCTGATTAGATCCACTGTTATTAATGATTTTTAACTTTATTCAATAAAAACATAGTGATATAGTATTTTAAAATTAATATCAGTATAAAAAGTCTGACCAAATCTACTATGGCACATAAATAATTTAACATTTAAATAATACATATTTTTGTGTATTACAAGAATTATTTTTTTTTATTATGTTTATTAGAAGTGTGAAGGAAAATGTGTTTAATTGTGATAAATATAAAGTCACATAATATAAAGCAAATTTAATTAAATAGTTCTAAAAAAGCTTCTTTCCACTACACAAAATAAAATGTCTTCCTTTTGATTTCAGATTAAATGTGACCCAGACATGCTCTTGACAGGTTTCTTGAGATTTGCCCAAATAGCCTAGACCCTCAACGGACACCTTGGCAATTGAATCGCCATTGGCTAGTACATTTTTTAGTTTACTCACCAGATTGATATACTATATATGCATGTGTGTGTTTATATATATATATATATATATATA